>NW_027526203.1:319581623-319831623 GCF_048455015.1 Haemaphysalis longicornis
CGGTCGCTAAAACGTTTCAGTCCAAGCCAATAATGAAACTAAGGCGAGCGCATGATGTAATGGCGGCCCATGACGACACAGACGGCCTTGACATAGAGTTAATACTACTGACTAGCCGCACTACTACTAGCCGCATAGACGCTAGCGCCAGATTCCTCTCTAGTGTATACTGTAGGAAACTTTATGTCCTCTCCTTCGCCGTTGCAGCTTCGAAGCTTGGCAGTCCGCCTTGGTTTTCATTGCGACGTTATCTGGTCGCTCGCCCGCGCTTGCCGCAATGGACCGTTTCCCCTCCTATATATTTTTGATGGTGTATATTAGAGCTGTGCACGGGCCGAAAATTTGTGCCCGAGCCCAGCCCGGGCCCGGTGCTTATCGCCGTAGGCCCGGCCCGACCCGACGAAGAAGGCCGACGGGCCGGCCCGGCCCGGCCCGGCCCGAGACTTTAACCTTATGGCCCATGCCGGGCCCGGCCCGGCTGCGTGTTTCCAGCCCAAATACCGTAGGGGCCCGCGCCTGATTGGGGCACGTTTGGAAGCAAAAACTACCTAAAGGCGGTAAAACGCATCGTAAGGGAAATGATAACAGGCAAAACCAACATTAAATGGGCAAAACAACCCCTATTAAACATAACAATCATGCACATATCCCTACCGAAGTTGTCCTTCGCTCAGCTACATAGGAAAGAATCAAAACCGACATAAATGTGACCGAACCGCCCAACCTAAAAAAAAAAGATGAACCTAAAACCCCCCAAACCGCGGACAAATTCATGGTAATGTAAAATATTCAAGAAAAGTAGCCGAAACCGAAATGGGCTAAACCCCTTAGAAGTAAAAACAAAGAGCTGCAGCTCACCTAAAAGGAGCAAAACCACCCGGCATTTTGTGTAGAATTTCATTATGTGCCACAAATGAATTAAAACAAGCAATTAAAAATAGAATGGCACCTTCGGCATTTGAACCTGATTCTTGCGATTGCTATCCAGAAAGGGAACCTGTATGCCAGGGGACCAGCCGGTTCGTGTTTGTTTAAACAGGGTGTGTACTTGCTTTGTTGTTTCGTCCGTATACGTTTCCTTTTCTCAAGAGTATATGGGGCTGTCGGACTCGGTCCATTATTTTTATCGAGACGCAAAGTACACGCGTGCATTTATGCACATTTTATCGTTGCCGCTTCACTACGTTCTATACCGACTCATATCGCTTATCTATAAACTTTCAATCATATTAAGTGTCACTGTTTAGGCGGCTGTTGGCGCATTTAAACCACCGTACTCCCCTGTTGCGCTTTTCCTTTCGTCTTCGTCTGCCGGCCACGACGCCCGAGGGCACAGCTAGGCCACCTCCTACCACCAGCTACGCTCGCCACGATGTTTTCCCGCCGAAACAAAGAGCAAAACTAAAGTTGAATTATCACCTCAGTCTTCGACAGCTTCACTTTTGTTGGCTCAGAGAAGGAAACGCAACTCTGAATAGGGCACTGCTACAGAAAACAGATGGAGACGCAGGTTTCTCTTGCAGCGTTTGCAGTTCAAAGTGCCATCTTGAAAATTTGTTTTCGCCCGAACTTAGAGGTGGAAACTAGTCACGCTGGTCGCGGGTTCGATTCCCGGCCGCAGCGGCCGCTTTTCTGATGGAGGCGAAAAGCAAAAACGCCCGTGTGTACGAGATTTCGGCGTACGTTAAAGATCCCCAGGTGGTCAAAATTAATCCGGAGCCCTCCACTACGGCGCGCCTCATCGCCTGCGTTGCGTCGTCGCGTTAAACCCTACAATCAATCAATCGAAACTAGTCACGCTGAATTGTCACTCATTGCACTTCCCTAGGTGGTGTGTCGCTGAGCCGCATGTGTTGCTCAGTTCATCCCAAGACATGCAGTTGCAGATCTCTCACACTTACCGGCTTGCCATACACCCACATGTGCCTCAAGGCCTAACGCTAAGTCCCATGGAATGTAAAAAGAAACCTGACCCGTGCTTCTACCGCGTCAACAACATGTAGTTTCTGTGATATCATAGAAAACCTAAGTGGTGCTTCACTGTGCCGGGCCAGCCTGGCCGTCAGAACGGCCCGGCCCGTTTGAAGCATTTACATTTCGGCCCGAGTCCGGTCCGGGCCAGGCTGAAAATTACGTCGGGTGGCCCGAGCCCGGCCCGCGGGCCAGGCCGGGCCGGGCCCGGGCTTTCGGGTAAGCCCTCTCCTTCGCCGTCTCAGCTACGAAGCTTGGCAGTCCGCCTTGGTTTTCATTGTGACATTCATTATCTGGTCGCTCGCCCGCGCTTGCCGCAATGGACCGTTTCCCCTACTATATATTTTTGCTCCGTGGCCTGTACACGTCCGCCTTGTTTACAAACATTCCGCATGTGTGCATCCACTCAGGCTGTGTGTTCACAGTTGGGTGAACAGCTTGAAGTGACCCATGCCTCCCTCCATGTAAGTGTTGTCCCGCAGCGATACCGCAGCGTCAGCTACGCACTTATTTTATTTATTTCAACATACTGCAGGCCCTTCAGGGCCCATGCAGGAGTGGTTACAATGAATTCAAGTTTTCATCGTAAGGATAACATCGGTATTCAAAAGGCAAAAAACACGAACAATATAGAATACACATGGACAGGAGCATGCTATACAGTGTAAACGTTTAGTTCACAAAAGGAAGTTATATAAACACTAAATATGCAATTTTTCCTTTTATCAAGCGTTAAAATTCTAGATCATTTATGGCTCTTAGAAAACACTCTACAGATGTGCTGTTGATGGCGTCCGCCGGTGATCTGTTCCACAGTCCGATGGCTGATGGAAATAACGAGTACTTATGTGTGTTTATGTTGCTATGGGGGGGGCGCTGCAGTAGCGCCAGAGTGAAGGATCACGTTTATTTCGTGCTTCAGAGGAAAGCCTTACTTCATGGTTCCCGTCCTCGGACATTGGTGTGCCTTTCTACAATCGGGGAAACTGACCTTCCGCACACGTGAGGAAAATTTCGCTCTTTTTTGCGAACTCGTTGGGCACCCTACGCCACTTTCCTTTTGAGCGTGCACGACCGGACCAAAGCTAACCCTAACGACAGCGGCGGCGGCTGGGCCGCCTGCGGCGGGATGGCGTCGCCATCTATCGCTGGAACTGGCAACTCCACGCCTGCGATTTCATCAGGAGAACTGACGTCGCACCCGCCCGCTGCGCCACCCCGCGGAGCGGAGCCAGCGGAGCTCATGGAGGTCGCGCCGGGCGGCGCACCGACAACGGAAGGGGCGCTACGCATGCGGCGTAAACCATCTGTAGCGGCCGCTGACGGCCTAACTACGAGAACTAGAACTGACCGCAGACAGCAGCATGACAGCAAGCGACGGCGAACGGAATCCGAGGATGCCGGTGAAGCCACATTACGCAAAGCGGCAAGTTTCCAGGCCGACTGGTGCAGCCGAGACCCGGAAGATGGCGCTGAAGGGGACGGACTTTGGGAGCGCGCAACTACTCGCGCCAAACGAAAAGCAGCGCTACAGCGCAGCGGGACGTCCGCAAAATCGGCAAGAGCCGCTGAGCGCACCGAACTCGGCACCTTCGTGTTGTCAATACGACCCAAGGAGCGATGTAGTATCACATCTCTCAACCCTCAGGAAGTGAGACGGGCTATCTGTGCCCTTTCGCACAACCAGCAGTTATCGAAGCACCAACTTCTGCGCTTCAACAAGGAGTCTAACACCCTCACCGTGCATACCTGCGACGAGAAGCAGGCGTCGGCAGTACTTAAACTAAGTGCGTTAGACACTCCCTCGAACCCATCCTTTCCCGTGACTGTACACCAGGTTCCCAGTGATGGCATGTCGCGTGGCGTCATATATGACTGCACTCCAGGCGAAACATCAGAGACGTTGGTTGAAGCTTTGGACTCTGAGAGCGTCCAGGTGCTACAAGCCCGTCCCATGGGAAAGAAAGGGGCGGTGTTGATCACGTTTGCCTCGCGTCATCCACCCCGGTACGTGAAATACTGGGATTTTCTGAAACGAGTAAGCCCTTACGAGCCGCGATCCGTAGCGTGTTTTCGTTGTCACGGACCAGGCCACAAGCAGGATGTGTGCCCAAAGGAGAAGGCAGTGTGTTCGCAGTGCGGCTCCTCCCACGAGGAAACGCCAGACGCCTGCCCTCAGAAAGACAAAAAACACTGCGCCAACTGCGGGAAGGATGGTCATCTGGGAACCGACAAGAAGTGCCCAGCGCGTAGGCTTTTCAATAAGAAAGTCAAGGAAGCGACGCAGGAACGTCAGTCACGCAGCAAAAGTCGACGGCGAAAGGTTTTCGCACCGTCTGCCAGCCGGGAAACCGACACACTAAACGGCACAAGCACGAGCCGAAAACCGCAACGCGGCCGCTCGCAACGCGCACCAAAAAGCAAGTTCTCGGAGCCCAGGGATAATCAGTCGCTGCCTCAAACTGACGCGTTGTCATACGCCACGGTAGCGTCCGGAGTCCAAATTTCAGCCAGCAAGCCGGGATCATCCGGCTTCAGTTCGCGTTGCAAGGGAGAAATCGAGAGTGAGCTGAAACAACTGGACAATGAAACAGAAGTCAGCACTAGGGATTTCGAGAACACTCTGGCGCGCCTAGAGAAACAACTTTCGGAAATCCAGCGCTCCATAGACGTGACCCGTACAAGGTTCCAGGAACAGCTCAACGCGCGAAACGAGCAAAAACTGGTTCTTCAGCACCGACTGAAAGAATGGAAGGAGGAAAGGGCGCGCATTGACAAGGCGAAGTCGAGGCAGTCCCCATCGCCCAAGAGAGCCCTAGTAACCGCTCCCCCAGACGCGCAACAAAAACAGAAGTCAGCAGGCAAGTCTACAACTGCAATTACTACTGCTCAGAAAACGACTCCACAAGAGCAGCAGCCACAGCAAGCACTTCCCCTAGCTTACGAAGCTCCTCCGTGGGTCACACAATTCCTTCAAGAAACAAGGGCACAGTCCATGCGATTGCAAGCGCAAGCACAAACACAAGCTATTCAAACGAATCAAGCTATGCAGAAGTGGACCGACATGCACCAGTCACAGCAGGAGGAGATAAAACAACTTCGAGAAATCCTTCAAAAACAGCAGGCCCAAGTGACAGCCGTACTATTACAGCATGGCCAGCCAGCCCACCATAAGCCAGAATAAACCGGCTGCACGGACACCAGACGTCCTGCAGTGGAATTGCCGGTCACTCAAGTCCTGCGCTGCCGAGCTTGGAGCACTTTTCAGACACGTAGGGCAACCGGTGGCCCTTCTACTACAGGAGACAAGAGGTACTAATCCATGCATCCAGGGATACGAAGGGCATTTTCAACCTACCATTGTACACACACAGACAAACAAGAAGAAGCAAGGTCAGCAGCCAGACGAGGTAGTCGAAGCACAGGCGGCAATCTTCATTCGTAGAGATGTTCCGCACGTCAAACTCGACACTGGGAAGTACTGCAACAGAATACAAGAGGTGGTTGCCGTGCGATGTGAGCTCGGCGGTCGCCAGACCATCCTGGTGTCTGCCTACCTACGTCCCGAGAGCAGCTGCTACAGAAAGGGCAATTCGGAGACTGCAAATTTCGCTTGGTTACGCGAACTCCGACATCGGTACCCCAAAGACCGATTGCTGGCCGGGGGGGACTTCAACGCTCGACACAAGAGCTGGGGATACGACAAAGAATCACAGAGGGGGCGCCGACTTTACGAAGAGGCCGAAGCGGCAGGACTTACCTTGGCCAACGACACAGACTACCCTACTCGTCATGCACTTCACTCCAGGCAGCGCGACACTATACCAGATCTGACTTGGACAACGTCCAGGCTTGTAAAGGACTGGAGGTGCGGTCCCGACGGAATGGGTAGCGACCATTATCCGATCTGGATTGAACTTGAAGTAAGAGCCACAGGGCGGAAAAAACGGATGACCGCAGCTGTCGACTGGGACAGGTTTCGATCCGGCTTTGACGCTTACGACGAAAACGTCCCGTTTCTTCAGAAGCTTTCCAGAGCTGCCCGGGAAGCCACTAGAGAGATTGAAGTGGATGAACACCTTCCTACACCCGACAAGCACCTTCTCAACCTGTGGGACACCCGTAGCCAGCTGCATCGAGTTTACCTTGATAGGGGGAAACGGCATGTCGACCTTGTCAAGGTGCGCAATAAGACCGCACAAGCGCGCCGTTACGCCAAAATGCTCTCTCGGGAGCGATGGCACAACCACTGCGCCTCGTTAAATGAACGGACTGGCGGGCGGAAGCTCTGGCAAACTTACAAGGCCATGTCAGGCAACCGCAAGACTGGAAACACCGTCAAAAACGTCAGGCTGGCGACCGGCGACTCGGCGTCCGACTTCGAAAAAAAGGCAGCAGAGACGCTCTTCCCGCAGCCATCAGTGCCACCAGACCCCAGAATTTATCAACGCACAGCACCTACTTCCGACAAAGATGTTGAGTCGCCTTTCACAATGCAAGAATTAGTGATGGCTCTCGAATCCGTCAACGCCAAGAGCGCACCAGGAAAGGATGGCATCACCTGGCAGATGCTGCGCAACCTTAACGAACACGGGAAAATGCAGCTACTTGAAGAAATTAACAAGGTTTGGTTGTCAGGCGAAATTCCCGCTGAATGGAAGCACTCCGTGGTGAACCCCATTCCCAAACCAGGGAAGCCAGCCGTCAGCATCAGTAACTTGAGGCCCATTTCGCTTACCTCAACACTCAGCAAGCTCTTGGAGCGGATGGTTCTCACCCGGCTTAACTACCACCTTGAAGAGGCACAGAAAGAACCCTACTTCGACCCGGGCCAGACAGGATTCCGTCCAGGCCTCTGCACACAAGACAGCATTTTCTTGCTCCGCCGTTGTCTTCAAAAGCGGAGAGGAAGAAAAAGGGTTCCTGGCATACTGGTAGCCGTCGACCTGCGGAAGGCGTTCGATACCGTAGCGCACGAGGCAGTAATCTCCGCACTCGAAGACACGAAGCCAGGAGCCCGCATCCTCAACATCGTCAGGTCATTCCTGGAGGGACGCACCTTTGAGATTCGGAGTGACATTAGGAACCCTAGGATTTACAGCAGCAGCATTGGCGTTCCCCAGGGGGCCATACTGTCGCCCACGCTATTTAACCTGGTGATGCGAGGGCTAGCTACACGCCTGCGGCGAATTCATGGTGTGCGCCTCACCATGTACGCCGACGATGTGACGCTGTGGACGGAGCCTGGTGACCCTCTCAGAACAACAGAAGACGCAGCCAACGCTATACAAGACGCCCTCAATACTTTAGCCGACTACTTGAAGACTACGGGAATGGAAGTGTCTCCGGAAAAAACAAAATATATTCTCCTGGGCGGCTCCACGGTTGAAAACGAAAAGGTCAAGCTCTGCCTCGCCGGCCAGACACTCGAGAGAGCTCCAGACCGGCACATCAAGATTCTTGGCATCCCGATACATGAAAGCGGAGGTGCGGCAACGTGGCTACGGCAGCTAGAGCCTAAGTGGAAACAGCTTGTGCATCTTGTAAGACGCATAGCCCACAAATCCGGAGGAGCCAGCACACGCACAGCTCGTACCCTCACAATGGCAATACTAACGTCCAAAGCTTGCTACGGAGCTGTGTGTTTTGACCTGACAAAATCGCAATACGACAAGCTGGAAATACTACACCGGGAGTGTCTTCGGGTGATAACGGGCCTGCCCCGCCATGCCCGGGTCGAGGAGCTGCACCGCTACTCTCGCATCCCGCCGCTCAGAGACATCATCGCAGAACGCAAGGCAGGACACGATCGCCGCCGTCTCTACACGCCAGCGGGCCAGTCGCTCCTAGAGCTGGACGGGGAACAGCTGGGTGAAGAGATAGAAGTGCTCCGCGCGATCGCTCCCTGGGACGACGTCCAGGTTCGTGTCACGAAGCCAGTCACGCGCCGACGCACGAAAGGGGATCACACGGCCCAACGAACCGCCCTTGCTGAGAGGGCTGACTTCCAGGACAACGCCATCTTCACGGACGCCGCCTGGGACCCAGACACCTTCCGGGGAGCGGTCGCTGCCGTCCGAGGACAGCAGCGGGATGCGCAGGCGTTTCAATACTGCCAAGAGCAACCTGTGAGGTCACTTGAACTGCAGGCCATCCTTTATGCACTAGAGAAGTTGACTGAATGTGCAAGGACCAGCCCACTTTCTGTGCGAGGACAAACCTTCACAATTTTTACCGACTCTTTGGACGCCCTCAAAAATCTGACGAAGACACCTAGAGTCGGCACTTTGGCGCACAACGTGAAAGTCGCTTGCGCAACCCTTCACGAGCTCTACGGCGTGATGGTGCGGGTGGACTGGGTCCCGGGGCATGCGGGCAGCATCGGAAACGGCGCCGCCCATGACGCGGCGAGCGAGCTGTTACGTTTCCGCTCGTCCCCCCTTGACACAGTCCCTCAGGCTTCGCTGCTCTTTGACCCGGACGAGGAACGCGAGCGGATGAAGATGCAAGCCAAACGAGAACTGAGGGCGAAGGTGCCGCACAATCCCCACCCACTTCCCAAAGGGCTTCCGCGCGGTGCGGAAGTGCTAATACACAAGGCTAGGACAGGTGCTGCCCTTACGGAAGATGTTCTGGTCAAGTGGCGAGCACACACTGCATCCAAAAGAGCTCGTGGCGGTGACCCACAAGTGGACATCACCGATCAGAACGAGGAGGGCGACCAGGCAGCCACTGCGACGTGCTGCACGTGCAGTACCGGTGCCTCTCCAACGTTAAGGCACCTACTGTGGGACTGCCCCGGCCTTTCGCCGCTGAGGAACAGGCACAAGGGCGCCGGCGTTACATCATTGGAAGAATGGACAACCCCGCCCCCTCACTTGGACGCCGCGAGCACGATCCTTTCTTTGTGGGAGTTCGTGCGAGCGGCAGACCTGACCGGACGACTCTGACGGCCGCCCCACTCCCTTTCCCTTCTCCCCTCTTCCCCAACTAGGCTACCAAGCCCCCCGTATCGTTAATAAAGTTTCATTCATGTTGCTATGAGGTTGCCTGATAGTCCTATCATGATTTGTGCGCGAAGAATGCCTGAAGGGAGCTTGGAGGTAGTTAGTTCGGGGTATTTTATAATGATCGTGGAACAAAAGATAAAGGAACTTTAATCTAGATATCATTTTGCAGTATGAGAGAGTTCGGAGGTCTGCCCGTTTTCGTAGATCGGAAACGCTAGTAAAGCGGGAGTAGTCGGAAAAGATAAAACGCAAAGCCAAGTTCTGTACGCGTTGAAGTTTGTATACTAAATATTTTTGGTGGGGGTTCGGCGTACTCTAGAGTTGGCTTAATCAGAGATTTATAGGCATTAAGTTTAACCTTTAAGGGTGCCTGGCGTAGGCGCCTTCTTAAGAAGTTCAGCTTACCTAGTGCTTTACTACATATGTTTTCAATATGGCTTTCCCAGGATAAATTACTAGAAAAGGTGACACCTAAATACTTTACCTGGTCAACCTTGACCACTTCAGTATCCTGAATTTTATACTGGAAATTTAAAGGAGCTTTGTTATTGGTGAAACTGACGCTGAACGTTTTGGTTTTGTTTAGTTTCATGCCCCAGTCTTTGCACCACGCCTGGATAGAAGTTAACGATTTTTTAAGTTTTAGCTGATCTTCTGTGTTGTTAACTGCTGTATACATCACACA
The DNA here is from genome assembly GCF_048455015.1 of Haemaphysalis longicornis. NCBI lineage: Eukaryota > Metazoa > Arthropoda > Arachnida > Ixodida > Ixodidae > Haemaphysalis > Haemaphysalis longicornis. The sequence continues at coordinate 319,591,290 of NW_027526203.1, forward strand.
GTCATCTGCGAACCGACTAGTTGTAATAGATGGGTCAACAGAGAATTGGATATCGTTGATATAAATAAAAATAAAATTGGGGCAAGGACTGAGCCTTGTGGCACACCAGAAAATACATCCAGAGTCTTCGAGTTGTGTTCATTTAAAGCAACATATTGTTTTCGGTTTTTTAAATAGCACTGAATCCATGAGACAACTTTCGTTTCTACTCCTATTGCATTTAGTTTTGTTATAAGATCCTGATGGGGGACAACATCATATGCTTTAGAAAAATCTAAAAAGATTGCATCTAATTGTCCTCTTTCATTTAGTGTGTCGGCAATATCGTTAGTAAATTCAGCAAGTTGGGTAACCGTTGACAGGCCAACTCTAAAACCATGTTGACGCTCGTAAAGCAGAGTATTATATTCTAAATGGGTCGTGATTGCTTTGAAGATAATATGTTCAAGCATTTTACAGCACGTGCTTGTCAATGAAATTGGCCTATAATTATTAAAATCTTGGTTTGAGCCTGATTTATGGATCGGTTTTATTTTTGCACAGCGCCAATCATCTGGAATTGTGGCGGTGTTAAGAGAGGCTGTGTAAATATTGTACAGATATTTTGAAGTCCACTCAGCGTATTTAAATAGGAAGTTGTTTGTTATGCTATCAGGGCCAGGAGATTTTTTTAAGTCGAGCTTGCGTAAAAGGCTGAGGACACCTTCCTCGCTGATATTTATTTCAGGCATAGGGTTATTAACAGTATATGGTTTTAAGGCTACTTGTGAGCAAGAACGGGTAAATACTGACTGGAAAAAGCTATTAAACTTTTCGGCTACGGTTACAGGATCAACCACCGTTTCATTAGGCGATTTTATTTCTGGGACTGGGGTCTTTTCAGCAGATAGGTAACGCCAAAACTTATGCGGCTCATAGCACATAAACGAAGGAAGCATGTTCGTGAAGAAATGCTCCTTTGCGGTGCGCACTTTATCTCGCATCTCAGTGATAAGGATTTGAAGCTGGCTTGTGTCGCCATGCTTGCGGCGCCTTTTTATCTTTCTTTTTAGGTGAATTATTTCCCTTGTCACCCAAGGGTATTCGCGGTTAACACGTTGCTTTCTTACTGGTATAAAGTGTGTTTCGCAAAACGAGACAATGGCCTTAAAGCGGGACCACATCGTGCATACATCAGTAATAGCAGCGAATTGGGCGAAACAGGATTCTAAGTATTTCATGATAGCCGCGTCGTTTGCACGGGTGTAGTCTTTAAAAAATGTGCTTTTGGGCTTTACCCTTTTTCGCGAAGTTGAAAATGGACAGGTTAGGTTTATCATCATGTGATCGGAAATACCAGTCTCTACTGTGGTCCTACAATCTTCTAACGAACTACTAACAAGCATAAGATCAAGCGTAGAGGAACATCTAGTGTTATCGGTAACAAGCTGGTTTAATGAGAAACTGAAGGCAGTGAACAGTAAAGAATCGGCACTTTAGGTTTCCTTGCCATCGTGCGTCAGGTTAAGCCAATTGATACCTGGTAGATTAAAATCTCCCGTAATAATTATTTTTGAGCGAGAATTAGTGTGTCGACCTAAGTAATCATGAATTACTTCAACATATTCTGGACCAGATTTAGGTGGTCGGTATACGCCCCCTAAAGGAATTGCTTTGTCACAGTATGCCAGTTTGCACCACACACTTTCATGGTTAATGATGTCAGGCATGGAGAAAATTTAACGTTGTTTTTTATGGCAATAGCTACCCCACCACCCCGTGAGCCTCGATCATTGCGGAGTAGCTTATACGACGAAGGAACAACTTCAGAGTCCTGCACACCGGCGTGCAACCAAGTCTCCGTTATGATTATAACGTGGGGTTGTGGGTTAAGATGATACTTTCAAGCAGTGCGAATTTATTTACTACGCTGCGAGCATTAAGGCTGATAATTCGGAGAGTTTTCTTTTGCCTGTCATTTGCCTTCAGGAGTTCCTGGGCGTTTCTGTGAATTCGCGCGAATTTTGGCCTGTTCAATTCGACAGTTCTTTTCAGCATCCCAAACATATAGCTTGTCGTCAATTTTTATTTTGTCATAAACAAGCGATACCTTTGCTCCTTTAACTTTATCACCCGCGGCAGATTTCCAAAGTTTTGCGCGTATTTCCCTAACTGTCTTGGAAAAATCTTCAGAAATTGAGATGTCGGAACCTTTGAGCTTATTGCAACAGGAGAGAATTTTGTATTTTTCGGCGAAGTTATAAAGCCTGAGAACGACTGGTCGCTGACGCCCGCTTTGAGGGTAACCAACTCTATGAATTCGTTCTATGGAGGCTACATCGATACCTAATGTGGCCTTAAAAATGTCTTTCTTCACTTTTTGTTCCAATGACTGGGTATCCTCCCTTGGACCCTCAGCAACTCCGTAAATGACAAGATTATTCCTCCGGCTCCGGTTCTCTAAGTCGTCTATTTTTGCCACTATATCTTGAACCTGCTTACTAGTTGACTGACAGGTTTCTTCGAATTCCGCAATTTGTTCTTCACACTTTGACAAACGACCCATATTACTCTCAATCGCGTCAATTCTTTCCTGGATGTTAGCAACAGTTGTTTCAACATGTTTAAGTTTTTTGTTAGTTCCTTCAATGTCTGGGTTGTCTTGGTTTCGAACCATTTTCCGGTAAGCCCGACGGATTGTATCACTTCCGGGTTCTCTCTGTAAGCGTCGGTGGCAAAGTGCGGCCTGAAACGTACGCGTTTTTTTTTTCGCTTGTCCGATGCTGAAAGCCCGATACGCTGTGGCCCGGCACGTCGCGCTGTTCGCTGTCTGGTGGTACGCGAAGAGTAAACTTTCGTACTCCTCTCGCCGGCTTTGCAGCCGGTGACTGCGCAGTGACGTTTCTGTGTACTCGTCGAAAACGACAGTTTAGAAGCGGCGGAGAATCCTGGATCACGAAACGTGTCGCACTGTTCAACAAAACGTTAAACTGCCGTGTCAGCAGCGACGGAAGCTTCCGCGTGACGGCACATGGCAGACGAGCGGCGCACTCAAGCGGGATAACGCGCGCATTTTTATAAGCCCCGCTCGTGTCTCAGGAGGATGACAAGACCGCCAAAAAAGAAAAATGAAAGTCGCTCAACTAAGGTGAATGAGAGTGGTCGCTTTCGATCGGGGACAGTGAATTTTAGTTATTGGTCGTTATATTTATGTTTTTCGTTTTCTTAAACTTTTTTTTTTACAACAAAGCTGTTAGCCTCTAGTTGGTCCTAAAAATTTTGTGTCGTAAACAACAAACCCAGGCAGGAACCAGCAGCTCTCGCCTAAGACGTTGAGTACATGCGTCAGGCTAATCAGGCACAGCATAGAGCTCAGTATTCGTTAAAAAAATGCGAGCCAATCCACTCTGTGAATATGGTTCGAAAGCAAAGCTGTAAAGAACACCCACAACGATTAATCACGAGGCGTCACTTAAATTTACTCACGTGGCTGCACAAATAGCGAAACCAGACACAAATGCAATGCGCTTAACCACACCCTTTATTACTTCAAAGACATATTCTTTGCTAAGATTAAATCAATGCATGATTCATGAGCGCTGGTTCGTTAAGTTGTATTGGTGAAGCACATGAGTGAAAACTCTTCTTTTCATATAATTAAAGGAAGCTCAAACCCGGTGTTAGACGATGTCACTTCTCTATCTGCCGCAGCCGACAGAGGCTACGAGATTGGCTACGAAGAGACGGATGAGAAGGGAGATGCCATGCGTCGGTGTGAGCTTCCTTTATTTTATTGCGACGCAGTACATGTCTCACCATCCCAGTTTTCATTGAGGTGAAGACGATTTACTCCGCGCCGCATCCCCGCCACCGTCTTCCCCTCTGTCACAATGGTTACCACTACGGGTATTCCCCTCGCCACCACCGATGTCTCTTTCACAAGTTGTGCGGTGGGCTGACGGGAGGCCGCAGCGCTGCCGTTATCAGATGATTGCGGAGAGTCAACAGCAGCGCGAATGAATGTAAAATCTCCCGAAAGCCGCCGCCGCCACCACCTCCGAGAATGTAGCCGCGGAAGTTTCCGCCTCAATTTCCCCCTCGCCCTTTAGCTGCGGGTTCCTGCTTATTGAAAGCAACTTGCAGCTTTAGAACACCGGCTTCAGCATCTAATTCCTATTTATCTTGGCAGGCCATCCGAGCGACATTGTGGCGTCGGGGGCCCTCGTTGACCAGCTGGTCATAGTTCTTCTGACGGAGGAATAATATTGGATGATAGTCTGGCCTCATATAAAGTTTTTCTCTCCCCCTTCGCCCGCGTATTTCGCGCCTAATTACGCGCGCATCCCCGGTTGCCGGTTTAGGCGAGCGTGGGTTGAGGGTGGAGGAGGGGCATGCACGCTAGGCAGGGCTTAATGCCGCTACCAATGACATATCTGTTGTGGTGTTTGGAGGTTTAAACGTGGGAGTCTCATGGCTCAATGCGACCTGTCGGCTGTGTTCCACAATCTAGCGGTTTGGGTCTGGGTTGGTTTGTTGTACAGACAATAAGATACCTATTAATGGGCAGCGAAATCGACACCCACGTGTGTGTTCGATAGAATAAAAGTCGAGGCCTTCGAGGTATTAACTCGCTATGGGACGGATGCATGTACGCATGTCATTCGCTTCGGAGGAATAAGAGCGGAAACTCAAGCAGCGTCAGCCCGAACAGAAGCGTGAATGGGCGGAAAAACAACGGAAAGCCGCTGCCGCCACAAGTTCAAGCTGGTCGAGTAACTGCGAATCCCGCCCGCATGAACAGCAACTCGACCGCTTGAAACGCCTACGTACGCCAATATTACTTGTTCAGCTTCAAGGGGCTTTCAGAGCGACATGTTCGACAGTGTCTTTCACTTCCAAGTACCCCCGCATGACCGGTTGCCAATTTATGCGTGCACGGGTTAGGAGTGGTAAGAAAGGGTGGGGGTGGGAGGGGGGTGGGGGTGGGGGTGGGCACGCGCAGCTAAAGGTTTAATGCCCTTACTGAAAACATTGTCCGTTGTGTTGGCTTGAGGTTTAACGTGGCCGTCAAACAGCTCACTACGAAATGTCAAGTGTCCTCAGTGGTACTGTTGATTGGGTTGGCGTGTTACACAAACAGTAAGATCCCTACGACGCGGGAGGGAAAGAGACAGCTCTACATTTGTCCGCTGGAATAAAGCTGGGGTCTTTCCAAATTCAATTCGGGTAATTGGCTTCGAATTATGCTTCGAATTTTTGTAACTCCTAGCGCGTGCACAAGGTGCGCACAGGGTCGCTACACGTGCGTGGGCGGAGCGCACAGCGGCGCGAGAGGTCGCGTGACGCATAACGTGGCATTCAGCGAGAACACAGGGGGCAAACCCGCAAATTTGCTTGGTGAGTGCACCGCCTGTATTTCCCGTCTCCGTGTGGGCTCGTAGCTCATTAGGTAAGACAATGAGTTCTCGCTCCGTTACTCTATTAGGGTCCAGGTTCGATTCCTGGCGGTGCCAGTAACTTCTTTTATTTGTTCGCGGGAGTTTTCTGTTGACATAAACGGTCGCGAAAGAGCCCTTTGGGGGGGTAAAGATAAAAAGTTTTGCTTAAAAAAAACACTCACAAAACAAGCATGGAAACCGCATCGAACCCCCCCTTCACCCCAAAAAATGTTTTCCTGGTAAAGATTGTGCTTGCAGATTGTTTGAAGGCTAGGCAGCAGTAGTGCCACTAAATAGAGCAGTTATTGCCTTAGACGCCAAGCCCATGTGCCAGTTTAGGCAGGACCCAGAATTTCCGCCAGTGAAGCTGAGCGAAGCGACAAGCCCGCCGAGACGACGATAAACATTTCATACCCTCCCCCATCAGTATTTCTAGTGGTTTACAACAGCTTTGCTGGACAACCACTTTCGCAGGGCGGGATGGCGACCATTTTAATTTTCTATTTCATTTATAAATTTTTTTGCTTTATTTGGTTCTCATGTTTATTTATTATTTTTATATACATTCGTTTCTGCGCCGCTAGTGGTTTAACCATGACTTCTGGGTCAACAGACCCATGTCGAGCTTTAAGTCGTTTACGCTCTTGAGCAGTTCGACGACCTCGATGTTAAGACTTAACATATGTACTTGGCCCGGCAACTCTGAAGCTACTGCGAGGCGACTAAGGAAATAAGGCGATATACTCCACAGACACGGGAAGATAAGGCCGCGTAGCCCGCAATCTGGCTGTATGCTCCCTAGCCTTCTCTCCACACTGTCGTCTTCCGTGCATCCTGCGCAGGTTCCGCACTCTCAATAGCCACACACAGCAGCTTCTGTGCCTAGCTTGCCCGACGTTCCTGGGAAAAGTGTTCCCTAGCAAAACTCTTCCGTGCTCGCGCGGCAGTCTTTCGCTTTGCGATCAAGCTTCACGCTCCCTCACAATGAATTTTCCGAGGTGGAATAACCAGTGCTGTCTCGGTAAACGGGCCGAACCTAAACATATATGATGGCATGTAAGCGGGCTGCGTGTGGAGCCGCCAACCGTGTGCAAGACAACGCAATTTGGGATTGCATTAGCCCTCACCTGGAGCGCAGAGAAGAGCTGTCCAGTATCAGGTATAAAACGCCGGGGTTCAAAATACGCTCAGGAAAGGGGTGCAAACTTTTCCACGGAACGGTTGTTTCCGCTGCACGTCAAAAAGCTTTACTTGGATCACGTGCACTTGACCTTGTAGTCAACCGCATATGCTACGCTATTTATTTGGCTGTGTTCAGATGTGTTTCAGTACCCTTTTAATAGTCTTCTCAGTAAGCGAGGCTGTTTATATATACAATTTAAGTTGTTTACAGGGCAGTTTCATAAGACCGGGTTGCCTTCACCAATGCATTTTCTATTACCTCGTGGTACAAAAATGGTGATACAATGGTGATACTGTTGCCATTGACGAAGTCAAAACGGTGGTATGAACATTTGTGGGGGCCTTGTTTCGACATTTCTTGTTCCAAATTTTAACAGCAGAGCTTTGTCCATTCGTCGGAACATAACACTTCGAAAACTCAAGAAAAATATGTGGTTAGGGAGGTTCCGGGAACCGAACCCGCGACCATTATGTCGTGGAACTGGCAACCTAACCACTGGGCTACCCTGAAGGCCTGATGGGTATGGGGTTAGTAGCGACGGGGAATAATAACATGTGCAGCCGATTGGAAAAAAAAAAAAGAAAATGCGAAGCTTGCACTAAGTCGCGCAAGGCTTCAATCATAGCGAAGCTGCAGGTTGTCTTTCTACGTGAGCACTGGAGAACGCATCACCACGCATTTGTACAAGTTTGAAATTGTTTATTTACTTGTTTCGTCGTCGCTTTGCGCTGGGCTAGTACTAGTCCTCGTCATATGCATCGATGTCGGCGTGTTCCTCGTGCCAAGCATTATATGCGCGGTAGCGTTTGACGACAGCGGGACCCAGCAGCGGCGCGTACGTGCACGACGCATGTTGGGCGTTCCTGTAGTCGCGTCGAGGTTCTGTGGAGCAGGCGCTCCTCGGGGGTTTGTCCTGTATATTTTAAAGCAAAGCTTTTTACCTCTACCCCCCAAGGGTTCTTTCGCGACCGTTGGTGTCACCAGAAAACTCCAGCGAACAAATAAAAGAATTTACTGGCACTGCCGGGAATCGAACCAGGGACTAACAGACAAACAAAGCGAGAGCCAGTTGTCTTACCGATTTAGCTACGAGCCCACGAGGAGAAGGGAAGACAGGTGGTGTACTCACCAAGCACATCTACGGGTTTACCCCTGCGTTCTCGCTGAATGCCACGTGAAAGCGTCACGCGACCACTCACGCCCGTCTAGCGGCCCTGTGCGCACCTTGCTCATGTGCTAAGAGTTACAAAAATTAAAGGAAGCTCACACCAATGCATGGCATCTCACTTCGAGTACGACAGTGTGCTAAAGCCTGTGGCCTCCAGTGTTCACGTAAAAAATCACAGCTCCTTGTCGTCCGCCCTCACGCCAAATCAAGGAATAGATTCAAATACTCCATGATGGCCAGGCCATCACTCCAAGCCCCAGCATCAAGATCCTGGGCCTACATCTCGAGGCTAACACCAAGAGGGACGTGTCCTTGCAGCACCTCAAAAACAGCACTGATCAAATCATACACATGATCAGGCGAGTTGCCACCAAGAAGCGAGGCCTAAAGGAATCCGGTACCTTTCGATTAATTGAAGCTTTTGTCCTCTCGAGAGTCACTTACGTAAACCCCCTGTCTTCTTCTCGACAAGCAAGACATAGAGATGCTTTATATAATGATTAGAAAGGCGGTCGAGCAGGCCATTGTTCTTCTCATTAGTGCGTCCACACAGAAGCTTCTTAGCACGGTGCTCCACAACACGGTGGAAGAGCTGATAAAAGGCCATCTTTCTAACCAGAAGGTCCGACTCAGAACTGCGGTGGGTAACCGCATGCTTCACCAGATTGGCTGGGCAGCCCAGAATGTCACTCCGCTTGACGTACTCCCAGACTCTTGGCGACTAAAACTAAAGACGCTCCTTTTGCTTAGAAATACGAAGCCCTCACATGACGAGGGTCACCGAAAAGCACGGGCTCAAGCGCTAAACACCACCCTCGGTGGGGATCATGCAGTTATCTACACAGACGCCTCCAAACATCGAGGGCAGCAATACACCATCATCGTGGCTAGCCCCAGAACCAACCTCCTTGCGTGTACCTCGCTTAGGACCCAAGAAATGACGGCAGTAGAAGAGGCAGCCATCACCTTGCCTCTCACTCAACCAGGGTAGTCACCGATTCCCAGCAAGCCTACTGGAATTACCAGTCGGGTTGGGTGTCCTGACCTGCACTGCGCGTGCTAAAAAACCACTCCCCAAATGGTTCCATTCAGCTCATCTGGACACCCCCTCACGCTTGAATGGAGGGCAACAAATACGCCCACCCAACAAGCCTGCGCTTTTACCTCCCGTGCTATGGAGCTGCACGAGGACAGTCACCCGCTTGTCACGTTCAGGGAGATAACCCAGCACTATCGCCTTCTGAGACAGACCATACCTTCGCCTTACCCTGACCTTTCCAGGGAACAACAAACTACCTATACGGCTCATACAATCCGGGCTCCTTCCCACAGCCTACGCGTCTTCACTTAATGCGTCCGAATCGCTACGACGCTGAATGTAAATTTGGCTCAGAAGTTGGAACACTTAGCCCCGTAATCGGGGTGTGCGACTTTAGCCCTGAGCACCCTCCTCTATTTCCGTCAACTACCCAACAAGAACAATAGGACATGCTGCTGTCCAGGCCCTCTCTACCTACCCAGCTTCAGCGGGTGGACAGAACACAGGCCGCGTGGAGTGCATATGGGCCCCACAGAAGAAGCAATCACACCCAGGGCTGCACTCTGGGCTGTTCAGAAATCTGAACAGAAGTATTTCTTCCTCCTCCTCCTCCTTCTCTGCCGCAAATCTCGTTGCCTCCGTCCGCGGCGCAGAGACGGAGAAGTCAGATCGTCTAACACAGGGTTGGAGCTTACTTTAATTTTATAAAAAAATTTTAAACTCTTGTGCTACACTAATACAGCTCAACCAAACACCGTTCATGCATCATGCATTGCTTTAACTTTACTAAGAATATCTCTTTGAAGTAATAAATGTTGTGGTTAAGTGCATATCAATTCTCTCTGGTTTTACTATTTGTAGAGCGATGTGAGTGAATTTAAGTGACGTCGTATGGGTAATCGTTATGGATGCCGTTTACAGCTTTGCTTTCCAACCACATTCACGGGGTGGATTGGCGGGATTTTTTTTTTAAAGACGATAGTCTTTCTTGGGCTACTTAAACCCGGAAATTTTGGTCTGTCTGTATGTCTATCTGTCTGTATGTATGTATGTCTGTCCGTCTGTCTGTCTGTGACTCGATTCAGCCACCCGGCCAAAGCAAAACAATGCCTGCGCAATAGTCTTATATAGTCACAGCTAAATTTATACCCGTCTATGTCCGGTGTAATGTTCATACTTGTCAACATTGTTGGAGAAGAACAAGACATTACGCAAATATGAGACAACAAATAAAAACAGAAGTGATATTTGCAGTGTTCCTTTATAAAAAATCAAACATGCTTGACTTTTGCGAAATTAAATACTTCATCAACGGCAGAAAAAGAGTTCACTCCGCCGTCGCCTGCTGTCGCCCGCGCCACTACAGCTTCTGGCACCATTTTAAGAAATCAACCGGCAACAGTTACGCAAGGTTCCACTATAGGTTTCACGTTCTGTTTGCAACGCACGTGGAGTAGGGAAACGCGGTTCTATAAACGTTGAAGTAGGGCGCCTCGATTAACGCTCGTCTTCACCGTACGGCAGCGTTCGCATCGAGACACCTAGTTTGGAGCAGTGGAACGCGGGAAATTTAAAATGATTTAAGCAAACATTTGGCGTATTTACCTTGGGAGAACGCAAGAGGAACAACATGAGTGGTGAGCGGGAAAGCGAAGGGAGGCATTTACTTCGCAACAGCCGATAAAGACTATCGTCTTTTGCCGGCATTTGCAACGAAAGGAGCAGATACGCGGCCAATTTTTTTGTTTTGTTAAAGGCACTGCGTGAGCCGAAGACGCTTGCGGTCGCCGCGAGGCAGGCGCTCACGAGCGCTCTGCATTCTCTCGCTTCTCGGGATTTTTGCCAGTTTTTTTTTTTTTTTTTTTTGCTAAAGACACTGCGCGTGCCAAGGACGCTCGGCGGCCACCGCGAGGCACGCGCTCACGAGCGCGAGGCATTTTTTTTGTATTTTTAACGCTTTACGCGCCACACATTACTGCCAGCTACAACAGCTCCACTAAAAAAATGCGCTTCCCGTGGTCGGAGTCGAATCTGGGTCCCTCGCGTTACGAAACCGGCGTCTATCCGATCGAGCTATCATCGTTTTTTTTTTTTTTCGTTTTACATATGGTTCTTATTGGACTGCATGTCAATGTAGGAAATGTTATTTCAACACATATTTACAACTATGTACACATACAACTATGTTAACATACACATACTTACGAAACCGGCGTCTATCTGGTCGAGCTATCAATTTTTTTTTGTTTTCCACACGGCATTTATTGCACCACATGTCAATGTAGGAAATGACGTTTACAACACATATTTACAACTATGTACACATACATATTTACAACAGTTCATTATTCAGTTGAGTTGATTATTCTGGGCGCACAGCATTTCCTTTGGGTTCGTAGCGCGGGCATTGGCTTTGGACTTGGCCGCGGGCTTTAGCGCATGCTAAAGCGGTACACTTTGGGACAGATGTGAAAGCCGGGGGTCGAAATGAGCCGGGCCTGCCAGTCATGAAGAACTTTCAGTGGCAAGTTCGGGAATCCATGTGAGGTGCGACAGCCGGGTCGCCGACAAAGGGAGAGGGGCCGCCAGCTCTGCTGTTTCCCCAGCCTTGCATTACTAATGGAAGCTTGGTCATTTTTTTTAAAGGAAGCGGTATAATTTGTAAAAAAAATAGTTCGGCCTTTTCCACTTTGGTAGGGGCCGCCACTTTTCTATTTAGATTTGAGCTGCAAACGTCTTACTTCACAGTGCCGGAATACCTAAGCGATTTTGTAGCTCGGTATGTGCCGTCATTTGCACAAGCATAACATGTATACAGACTTACACAATTGCTTTGGGAACCCGCCACCAGATTCTCTCACATCCCCGTATAACACCGGTGGCGCACAAGAAACCAAACATGCTGATAGTACTTAAGCCGCATAGTAGCAACGGTACGAGCATCGAATCTCCAAACGCTGACTCAACTCCCTTACTTTGGGGAATTGATCACAGCTTACCCAATCTCGACAATTTATGCGGAGAACAAAGAGCAGCACACGTACCAAAAAAAAAAAAAAATTATTCGAAATAATTTAAGTGTTAGAGTAACCGAATAAGAATACAAGATTTTGGGTATTTCTTGACAGCCACTTGTTTTGCTTGGGTTGAAGCTACTTGAATAAGAATGGGTTACCCCACGGCTTGGTCACACAGAACTGCGTTGAAAGAATCGAAGTTGGGGATTGGTTTCGCCAACACGCTTCCGCAAAAGCTCGACGAAGCGAACTCTGGCCAAACAGTGCGCGCCTGTGTTCCACCACTGCTGCTGCTTCCGCTCCTTTTCGCACGATGTTCGCTCGGCTCAGGTTGCTCCTGCGGACCGCCGGGTGCGAGTCGGGAGTCCTGGGTCGCGGCGGCTTTGTTTGCTCGCGGATCGATGCGAGGCTTCGGCAGCTACGTCTTGCTTGGGGTGACATTGGGAAGACGTAAGAACAGGGGCAGACGGGTCCTGGCACGTATATACCAAAGAAAAAAAAAGGAAAACGGTCGTTGGCGGTAGAGATGTGCGCTGGCTGGCCGAATAGATGAGAGAACCTGGATGTCAGCTGAAGACGAGGCTGTCTTTTATAGACGTTGGTAGAGCATGTTCGCTTTCCCTTGCCTAATCAGCATAAGCTAAAACTGCAAATTCAAATTTGGGGGTTTAAAGCGCCGAAGCTATACGTGGGCTATGACGCACGCAGGAGAGGAGGGCTGCGTATTAATTTCCAGCACCTGGGAATCTTTACCGATGCCAAAATCTCGGCATAACATAGCAGCTATCATCTGAGGTTCCCATTATGCACGAGTGGATTGGAAAATATCGGAAATTATATAAAATACCTCGGACCAAAAAGTGAATATGTAAATGAAAAAGCTTTCCCTTCTTATTTGAGTACCTTCCCTTGCACCTCAGAGAAGTCATAAAGAACCTACGTAAACGACTTTCGTGCACGTTTTTGTCGCAGCAGCCATTTGTCGCCTTCACGACAGCGGTTTAGTGTTCTATACGCAGTGGAGATCAATATTTGTGCGGAACAGTGACCGGGCTCGCAACTAACGTGTTATTTGCGAGCGTGCAAATATTTATGGTGGTTAATCTGTTCGTGTGCGGGCCAGGGGCGGCGACGCAAAGCCGGTGTGTGATGCGGCGCTGAGTGTTTGTTCTTGGCCCTGAAGCTTTGTAACAATGCCTTACGAAGTCGCGTTTACTCACACGACCATGGCGTAGCTATGCACTTACATACACAAGCGCAGCACTCACACCTTACGGGACACCGGTTATATGTGCCAAGATCATACCTCAGATACTGAGTAAAACCCCTGTAGTTTAGTTACCATGACCGCGCCCAAACCCCTGTTGCAGGTATTAATGTTACAAAGCTATCGCACATTGTACGAAAACGTTTGGTTGGGCAAGGCAGAATTACATTCTACGGCTCACGCGTCATAAAGGTATTGTGTTGAGTCCGTTTGTCTTAAAGTTTTCTGTAACCATCGCCGCATGGCCCACAGTGCACAGACAGAGACCAACAGACAGAAACCACAGTACAGCAGAGGCCAAAATTTCAGCAATGCCTTTCTCCGCTTGTGTACTACACGTACAGCCTTAGTCAAAAGTTCCCAGGCTGCAGTCCCCTTGCTCAGAAGAGTCGCTCTCCATTCTCGAAAGAGAAGGAATGTCATCATCGCGGTCATGACTTGGTGCCACAAAAACTACTGAGCCGTTGAGCATGCAGCTTTGGATTGGATTGGATTGATTAAACTTTATTTAAGCCGGCAGAACGCCGTTTTTCGGGACGCGACGCGGGCTTCGGCGCCGTCCTGGTGGCTACTCATCCGAGACGTGAGCTCGCCGTTGCCGACTCGCGAGTCTCATGCCTTGCGAGCGCCCGCAGGACCTGCTGGACGGCCCAGTGTTGATGTTCGTATGTGTAGCTCCTTGGGGCTTCTGCAAGCCGTGGCGGGATGGTTCTTGACGTCGCTTCCATTGGGTTCGTGACACCATCCTATAAGATGTGCTTCTGGTCTGCAGTCTCCCTGCAGCAGAGCTGGCACTTGTCAGCCGGGTATGCTTCCGGATACATTCGGTGCATCAGAGCCGGGGTGGGTAGGGACCCGGTTTGAAGCTGCCTTAGTAGCACTGCCTCCACCCGGCTCAACCCCGGGTCCGGAGGTGGGAAGGTCCTACGAGCCAGGCGGTAGGCTTTGGTGATTTCGCCATAGTCTGTCATTCGGTCCTTAGCACCGAAACACGTTGGACGGTCAGTTGCGGGGGCGCGGTTGGTGAGTGCTCGCGCCTCTGCGTGTGCCGTCTCGTTGTGGTTTGGGTTCTTACTCGACGCGTCCTTGCCCGCATGCGCCGGGATCCACTTGACTCGAACGGTTATTAGGCCTTCTAGACGTGCATTGCGTAGCACCTGCAAAGCTTTTTTGCAGATGCGTCCCCCGGCGTAGTTCCGAACTGCCGTTCGTGAGTCGCTGATCACCGACTGGCAGCCTGCGTCGGTAATGACCAGGGTGATGGCCACCTCCTCTGCGCGTTCTGCCTCGGTGCACTTGACGCTTGCCGCCGACACAGTGTCTCCGGTGGTGGCCTTTATGACAACGGCAGCGAAGGCTTCCTGTTGATATTCCGCCGCATCTACATAGGGAGCGTGCTTATCCTGGGCGTGTAAGTCGACGGGGGCTCTAGGCCTTGCCGCCCTCCTGCCCTTGTTGTAGTCAGGGTGCATGTTTTTCGGTAGTAGATCTACCCTGATCCGGCGACGTATCTCATCCGGGATGGGGAATTTGCTGTCACCACCGCTGTGGCGTACATATCCTAGGTCATCTAGGATCTTTCTTCCAGTCTTCGTTGTAAATAGACGCTCGAGCTAGGCCGTACGTTGTGCTTCCGCTATCTACTCCTAACTTGAGGAAGAGCGGTGTGCTTGTAGATTCAAACATGCACATGCCTAGCGCGGACTTATAGGCCCTCCTAATGATGGCGTTGATCTTATTACGCTCGTGTTGTAACCAGTTGATTGATTGATTGTAAGGGTTTAACGCACCGACGCAACGCAGGCGATGAGGCGCGCCGTAGTGGAGGGCTCCGGATTAATTTTGACCACCTGGGGATCTTTAACGTGCGCCGAAATCTCGTACACACGGGCGTTTTTGCTTTTCGCCTCCATTAGAAAAGCGGCCGCCACGGCCGGGAATCGAACCCGCGACCTCGTGCTCAGCAGCGCAACGCCTTAGCCACTGAGCCACCGGCTGGGTGTGTTGTAACCAGTTGTGGTATGCCGCGACATACGTGATGTGGCTGATCACAAAGGAGTGGACTAGTCTGATCGGGCTGTTCTCATTCATGCCAGCTTTCCGTGATGTGACTCATCGGATGAGCCTTATTGCGTCCGCCCTCTTGGCTGTGATGCGTGCGATAGTGTCACCGTTTATTCGGTGCCGTTCGATGATCATTCCGAGTACTCTGATCTTGCTGACTTCGGGAACAACTTGACCAGACTGGGTAGTTATCCTGATCGTGCCTTGTTGTCTGTCCGTGATGCGACCACTCCGTGGTGGCATAACTAGGAGTTCTTATTTGCTTGGAGAGCAAACAAGTCCTGACACATCCAGATGTTCTTCAAAGGTGTCGACTGCTTCTTGTAGTTTGGTCTCAATGGGACCGTCGCTACCCCTGTCTATCCACAGTGCAATATCATCGGCATAGATTGTGTGCCGGATCCCCACTGTGGCGAGTCTGTTGGCTACTTCTATCATTACTAGATTGAATAGTAATGGTGATATCACGGACCCTTGCGGAGTGCCAGTGCTGCCTAGCTTCTTATCATCGAGTTGTAAATGACCTGCTCTTAGCCGAGCGGTTCTAACCGTTAGGAAGTCCTGGATGTAGTTTTAACTCCATTCACCCATGTTGAGCTTAGAAACTTCCGACAATATCGCTTAGTGCTTGACGTTATCGAAAGCACTCTGGAGATCAAGCCCTAGGATCGCCTTATTATCTCTTGAGGCACCGGAGTCGTCAATGATTTCGTGCTTCAACTGAAGCGTCGTATCTGCAGCTTTGGAAGTCTTGCCATCACGGAAGGTGCTTGTGGCGCTTCGCTAACTGTAGCGTTTTCTCGCTATCCTCGCAGTCCCGACGATTGAGTCGCCTCTTCCGGGCCATGCCTGAAACAAGGCTTTTAAGCATAAAATGTCTTCGGAATATCGAGGATCTACGTCATAATGTGCAGTGATATCGACTTCAGAATTTTCGGTCTGTGCATGGTTGGAAAGAAGCTTGATGGTGCGAGTTGTGGGAAGCTAGACACAAGGAGTTTCTCTTGGAGGCTAGGAGAGACACAAGGAATGGGTTTAACCCCTGTTTTTTGTCAATTCACGCTGTCGAACTCCCGCGTACGTTTTTTTCGTGCGTTGCTCGGTTCAATTTTGTCCTGGCTCTAACCAAAATCCGCCTGAGGCTTTATGGTGTGGCTACGAAGCCACGCCGGTAGAAAGAAAAAGCAAAAAAAAACCAGTTCTTTTGGCAATCAAACAATTTATTGAGCAAAGCTTACCAAAAGACAAGACACCGATATACTGCCGTCGTGTCATTTACGAACTTTCGGTATGCAATAGTAATACTGAACTTGTTTGCGCCGATTGACTAGTCTATTTTTTAAACTTTAAGGAAAACTTTGTGATCACAGTTGAACAACTTAGCAATGAATGGACGAACGAATGACTTTATTGTATCTCTCCCAGGCGCTGGAGACTACAGAGTGGGGGGTATCTCTCTCGGTGAAGTCGCCACTGCCGCACCTCGCACGGCGAGGAGCCACTGGACCACTGGGTGCGGATCGCTCACCGCCGCCAACCATTTGGAGAGGGTGGGAGGAAAGGGGTCGGCTGGGCACTCCTACATTTGGTGGTGGAAGGTTGCCTTGAGGCCGCAGCGGGAACGGCTGAGTGTGGGAAACAGTGAGGGGTGGATGTGGTGGTACTGGGAGGGCGTGGGCAGGAATTCCGTTAGCACTGGGAGCAGGAACTGTTCCTCCGTGTGGGAGAGGGAGTGATGCGGGAGCGGGAAGGTGCGACGCGCAAATTAGAAACGGGTGGTTAGGGCCTCGAAGCTGAGGAGTAGTTCTCAGGACGAAAAAGGTGCCGGGGTAGTTGAATGCCCCAGTTCGGCCTGGCGCGGGTAGTTAGGCCTCGTGCTACCTCGTGGCTGGCTTAAGTCAATTAGACCCATGTGTGCGCAGGGACCCAGAAGAGGGTAGTGAGCTGCCTGTGCGTTGGTTGGCGGAAAAAAAGTACCTTCGCATTGATGATAAGCATAATGCATTCCGTCGACAACTAAAAAAAATATGGTGAAGCTTGCACTAAGTGACGCAAGGCTTGAACCACAGCGAAGCTGGAGGATTTCTTTTTATGTAAGCACGGAAGGACACACCACCACGCATTGCATTAGGTTTGAAATTGTTTATTCACATGTTCCGTCGTCGCTTTTCACTGTGGCAGTAGTAGTCATCGTCATATATCCATCTATAACGTCGTCTTCCTCATGCATGACTGGCGGGACCTGATCGTTTTGACCGCAGGTTTTCGCATTTCTCCAAAAGTGGAACGCGCCAGCACGCACTAAAACTGGCTGCGACCGGCCTCACGAACTGGGCGTCAGTTTCGCGAGCTGTCTTGCCCAGTTGACACCAGGGATCTGCTACGGACAGCCCGTCAAAACAGACAAAAGTACCCAACACCACACAAAACACTCACTCGTCGGGAATCCGCTGTACTAAGGCAAATTCAGAGAAACACGCTACCTACTGTACACCTAACACACCGATTTCAACGATTACCGGGTACCCCCAAGTGTCCTAACTGCGGGGACTACCCTAGCATCTATCACACTCTCTGGACATGCACACAGAACCCTAACCTTTCCCCCATACCCAATCCTACCCCCCCTTCATGGGAAAGAAGGCTGGCCGACTCTAGCGCGGAAGTGCAAAGAACACTCCTTGAACGCCCAGAGAAGGCCCTGTCGGCTATCCCGGGAGCTCCGGACTAGGGGTCCTTGCAAAAATAAAGTTTTCTTCTTCTTCTTCCCCTTCAGGCTTGGACGCACGTGAACTGTTGTCCTAGTATTTTTTGCGAGCGCCACGTTCATGCATGTATGGCGCTGCGCGCTCCTCGTAAGGGGCATGCTCACGTTCGCGGTAAACTAGGGCAGTGACTATAAACCAGAGTTTTTTTTGATGACGCCGCACACGTTACGGCCAGCAAAAACAGCTCCGCTGTTAAAAAAGTAGCATTTTTAACAGCAACCAGTGCGATCGGTAAACGCTCGTTTTTGCAATTTCATGATTCCGTAAGACGAGTCGACATTTCGTGAGTTTATGTACGCGGGAATTACGTTCTCTGGAGGCCGGCACATATCATGATGCAGTAAAAAAGAATGAAGCTCGGCGAAGCAACTAAAACTGGTCACGAGCGCAATATTGGGAAGAACGAGCCGTAGTCCAGAAGAAATGGGGCGAAGTAGGAGAAAGCAATGATTGAAAGCAGGAGGTCACGTCTTTGCCGTAGGAAACTGCAAAGATCAACGAAGTGCTGGTTGGTTCTTAAGCCCCCAATTCGGACCCGGTCTGCAGTCTGTCATGTTGACATTAATCCGAGTTAGCGCGATGGATGCATTACTCTAGCCGTCTCTGCAGCCACTTGCCGGGGCGAGTAGTGGGGGAGGAGGTTGCGGCGTTTCAGGGGCTTGAAAGGAGTAAAAAGGGGGTATACCGGACTGAGCGTTATCGACGCCCTCAAAAATCTTACCCGTTCCATGCTCCTGTTTGTGTAGTCTTTGCAGTAGCCTGCCCTAGTTCTGCTGATACTTGCGTTTGCGTGCGTGCCGCGTTGTGAGGAACAGCAGAGTTCAGTGGAGCTGGGGCGCGGGTCTGGCACCATCAGCTTCGCTAAAAGCAACCCCGACGATGCCTGAAAGCATTAGTCGAAATGGAGACGCGAAGTATGTGTCAAAAACATCACGGCGAGCAAGAGAGAAAGAAATGGCGGAAACGTATTACGACACGTTTCCGACAGCCGTACGGAAACTTTCTCGTGGCAGTGGAGTGTAAGCGGTTGAAAACAAGGATGTTGCAAGCAAGGGCTGCAGACATAGTGTGGGTCCTCTTGGGGCATGCTCACTAGACGGAGTTCTCTGGAGCACGGAAGGCCTGCGAGGCGAAGCGAGGATGCCCTTTCACGCTTTACCGCCACGAACATGCTTCGGAGACCCACATGGGAGCTGCTGCAATCGTGTACACGGGAAGAGACGAAAATGCCTTTAGTGGCCCTGTAGACATACCCTGTTGTGGTGGCCATGCGAAATGAGCGGCAATGACGTCCCCCATGATAACAACCACTATTTCCCCCCCTTTTCTTTCAGGTGTTAAAGCCAACTTTACATCTCGGCCGTTGCCGGAATTTGGTACTGCATGAGTATGCTATAGCGGGACAAGCTTATTTCCTGCCGGAACCCGCTGGGCGATTATAATCCTTCACGGTTATTAGGAGAAAGAAGGAAAGAAAGGAAGAGAAAGTCGGCATGACAAAACCAGCGCTAGCAAATATGATACTGCTGCGGGCTGTAAGCATTTGTTCAATCCACGCTATTGTTCGGACCTCTCAATGAGCAGCGTATTCAATCTGAGATTTCATAACAATGGATCCCTGTTCCTTCCGAGAATCCGAAATGAGTCTTAAATGCGAGTGATGTTTCTCCTGGCTGAAGCTTTCAAATTTTCGCACTTGAATGTTTTGGCTTGAATCATGACGTAGGGGAGTCGAGGTGTAGGGATTGCGTATAAAGTTGTTACATTAAAGGCTGTTGGATGCCAGCTGAATTATTTTTGTGCTTTGATATTGCTCGTGAACGGCGAGAAAGTCGAAGAATAATCGTAGCTGAACAACTCGGAATTCGGTCGATGTTTTGTTAACTTTTAAGAAACTGCTTTCCCGAATATCTTTATATAGTGAAATTTTAGGAAGCGGTTGTTTAAACCTACCTAGCCCGCGTTGTGAACGCTCTCAAACCGCTCTAAGGTTTCGGGTTCATGATTTGACAACGCCGCACACGCGCTCCAAGTGTTCGCTTTGTCGGTACAGTTGGCGCCACGACGTCTTCGTCGAAATTTTGTACCTCGCTGCTTCAAAATACGGTTCATCTCGGCCCAGTTTGGAGAAAACAACACGTTGGTATAAGCTTTCTTATTTATAATAGGCGTCCCGTCACTTTTTTCTTCGAAACGTTAAAAAAAAGAAAAAAAACAGCCGATACTTTATAAAAAAGGTTCGTGATCATGTCCGTACTGCTTTATGTCACTTTTTTAAAATCACCGTACACACTTAGTACCCTGAACGTGCCCAAAGCAAACATGAGCATCGGTTTAATTAAATAAGTACGGCTACTGCTTTTCCTAAATGGCTCTTGTGGTGCCATCGTAAAGTACGTAAATTTGTAAGGAAGTAAATAAAGTAAACTTCGTAAAGCCAGTAATTTAAGTAAATTCATAAAATAAGTAGATTTAGGCCCAATAGTCTGCATTTCTCTGGTTTAGGAAAAAAATATTTGTGGCGTCATGCAGAGACCTCAGATCGAGTATTTCTTGATGCGTGACTACTACTAGCCACCGCGATGGGTCTGAGGATAAGACGTTCGGCTGCTCCGCATGAGGGCGGCAGTTCGACACGCGGCCGCCACGGTTGCTTTTCTGGCAGAGGCTAAAACAAAAGCACACGTGTGAACGACATTCTCCAATATTATTTGAAAAAACTCTGTTCATGGCACACAACAGAACGCACAGGAATGGAAGGACGGCATGGAGCAGAAAAAAAAAATCCCCTAGGTAATCCCTCCACGGTTGGTCAAGAGGAGTGAAGCCTATATGGGCTTGATCAGGCAAGGGAAACGTGTACTCACCGTGATGACTCTTTTGCCTGTTGTCCTAATCGAAATAAAGGGGTTATGTATAGTATGGCTAACAGTAGTTTACTTCAGTTGGCTTGTCGATGCATTACTGCTCTTTAAAAGCATGTTCAGAGGGCAGCGGCGCTCACCACGAACGGAAACCCCGCGTGCAAGCGTCGACTCGAGAGAGGGAGGGAGAGAGAGAGAGAGAGAGAAACGTTATTGAATTGTGAGCAGGAGTATGTTGTTAGGGCCTCCACTCCTTGGGAGGCGTCCTTAGTACAAGATACCTTGCTGGCCGTCCGCTCTCGCTCCACCAGTCGTCACTAGTCCTAGGGCTCGAAGCTGGTCAGCTGCTCCATCTTCTGCTGATGGGAAGGTTTGGGATTTGGGGAAAGAGATTAGAGAGATAAATTAGGGATTAGGGGCAAAATGTTAGTTTTATTGGGGTTCGTTTGCACTCCCATACCTAGTGGTATATGGTGCAAGGTACAGGGCACAAGTTACGGGTGGCGGGTAGAGGAATTTATAACGAAGCCTAATAAAATATTTGGTGCTCGTGGAATATTTCATGCGGCAATCTGTGACGTAGTTTGTTTTAATTTAACCGTAGTTGACAGAGAGTTACGACTAATTTCCGCAACCATATGTAACACTAATTTTATAGCATCGTTGCGCAGTACGTGGCTGTGTGAAACCGCGCTTCTAATGGTTCCCACACTGTGTTGGCGCAAGGGCTGCTAAAAACGTTTTTAAAACGAGTTACTTCAACTAAGGTATGGTTATTTTTATTTTCATCGAAGCCGATGCAGCGTGAATTATATAACAAATTTTCTCACTTATTTTGCGACGAATATAAATTCACACAAATGATGTGCGCCCCTCATGCTTGTGTGCAGGACGACTTGGTGGCGCTGTCGCATTCATTTAAAGGGACCCTGCAGCACCTTTTCCGACATTTTTCATAATGTTAAATGCTTGCAGAACATAGTGAACCAACGGGTTCAGTACTTGGGGTCGCAAAGTAGCTCAGCCAAAAAATGGCTGCGGCTTAGCTCAGCTAACCTTTGGATATGCAAAGCAAAAGCTTGGCTTAGCCTGGTTGAGTCTTGGTTTCGCTTCGTTAACCTTTGATGTTGCTGTATTGCCGACCACGGCTCAACGCTGTTCGGTCCTGTGCAACGCTTACAGGAGGAGGGCCGGCCCCGCTTTCATTCACGGTGAAAGCAGCGTTGCTCTTCGCCGGGCGCAAGACGAGTCCCGTAGCCCGAGACGACCCAGCGGCGCATGCGTGGCAGAGGCCGTGGCGTTAGTCGGCTGCCTATCAGCTGAGCGGCCGCACCCGCGGCGGCCGTCGCCACTAGTTGAGCAGAACGACTGAAAACGGGGCCTTTTGCGCAGCACCGAAAGCGGGCCAGGTGAGTCACGCCATGCGCTTCAAGGGGTGTGTCCCAGGGGGTGTGTTTGCGGTCAAAAGTTGAACTTGCGCATCCGCGGCGAAACCGCTGCACGAGAGTAGTAAAGCTTTGCTTTAAAATTACTGCTCTGTGCCGATCAGGTAACCTAGAAACTTGCTCAAAAGATTTTTCTGTATTTTCCGGTCTTGGCGTTCTTCGACCGCTGAAATTACGTCACAGCGGCTATTGGCCCGCTTTCCTTCTGTTGTAGCAATGAACGCAGTCGATAGCCACTTGAAAAAGAAAGCCACAAAAGTAAAACAGATACAGATGGCGTATTTGCTGCGACGAGCAAATCACGCAGTGCCGCTCCGTGCTGGCGACAGCTTTAGCTTCACAGTGCTTCCAGACGCGAAGGAAATAGTGAAAGCGGTTATCGAAAGGGTTGCAGAGTCTCTTTAATGTGTAAGCACCATGTTTTTTTACCCCTTCCACATCCATACGGCTCCATCAGTTACATCGGACTTCAAAACGGCGGCAGCACAAAAGTGACCCCAGGAAACCTGCTAGGCTTCACAAATATATAAAAAAAACCTATAAAAATGTGATTCTGCGAAGAACCCAAATTAATTGGCTGATAGGTGCAGGAGGAGGAATAAACGTTCCTATGAAGCAGTTAGCCTTGGGAAAGGTTCTTATTCCAGGACCCCTTAGACCGTCCGGCTTCTTGGGCTCTCCTCACCAGCCAAAGCTGTTCGTCAGGGTCAGAGCTGGACAGTGCTCTCGCCCAGTGCTCAGGAGAGGGGAAGGGTAGGGGGGGGGGTAGGTCAGGGTTCTTATCACAGGTACACATTATATGGTTAGAGGGTGCCCGGAGCCTCGCAGAAGTGGCATTGCGAGGAGTACAGGGTGGGGGGTGGGCTCTTGTTTGGTGGAGAAAGGTGTTGGTTTGGATGCCTCGAAGGTGGCGTTCTTGTTCTTTAGTGAGGTTTTTCTGTGGAGGGGGTACATTGTTCGCTCCAGGCTGTAGTTATGCGTGATTACTTTGAAGGACAAGGGGGATATAGACACGTCACTGCTCGCAGAACTCCTGACTAGCCCGGTGGGTCAGATCTCGGGCATGCTGGTGGGCAGCTTCGTTGCCGGAAACGTCGGCATGGGCTGGAGCCCAAATAATCCTTAAGCGGTGTTGTGGAGGAGGCTGCAGTAGAATTTGTACGGCGGGTGGTGAGATCAAGCCGCTCGAGAAAGTTCTACATGCTTGTTGGCAGTCCGTAATAATGATCTCTGCTGGGGTTTGGGCAATTGCTAGGACGATGGCCACTTCTGCCTGTAGTGCATGGGTGGCACTTGTGAGGAGGGCTTGAGATGTAGTCACAACAGCGGTCATGGCTTTTCTTCCGGGATAGGAGGCTGCGTCTGTGAATACTGTGGTGGCGTCGTGGCCGTAGCGTTTGAAGATAGCTTTCACTCTAGCGTCTCTGAGATCCTGATGGTGTGTCGGATGCATGTTGCGGGGCAATGGGGCCACATCAGTGAATTGGCGAATCTCATGCAGAAGCTGAGTCGCATTGGCCGGGGGGTGTTGAAGCGGTGAGAGCAGGTACAGTTGGTTCAGAATTGTTGTTCCGGTGGAGGTGGAGCTGAGGCGTAATAATTGGTTTATATGATGAACTTCGAGGAGTTCATCCATGGTATTATAAACTCCAAAATGTAGGAGTTTCTTCGTCGAGGGGCTGATAATTAGTCCCAATGGCAGCTTATATTCCTTGCGTATGATAGCTTCTACCTTGTCCATTTTAGCCTTCGTGAGCACAGCGTAGGGGATGGTGTGTGTACCTCTAGAGATGACGAAGGGCTAAGCCTTCAACTAACCTAAGCACAGCCGCCTCTCGTATATCTCTCGTTTTTGGGCTGATCCTGCGGATCATGTGGGAGACTTGCTCCGTGGTGTGCTTAAGTCGGTCCAGCAGCTTGGTGTTGGAGTGATCCGCTTGTAGAAGCATGCCCAATATTGTCACCTGCTTAGTTGGAACAATAGGTTGGCCACCCACTTACAAGGAGACGGTTGGTAACCCGGGAGGGTGTTTCTTACGTAACGAGACGATCAGCAGCTCCGAGTTTGCGGTTCACACGCTAGGCCACATTGTGGTGCGTATTGACTGAAAATCTCGGCCGCCTGTTGTAAGTTGATCTCCATGTCCCACACTGACGTATGAGTGGCCCTGATGGTGATGTCATCGGCATATTATCCATGGCATATGCTTGGTATGGCAGCCAGGAGCGGAGGAGGCCTGTTAGAGCTATATTAAACAGCAAGGGTGACAGGACCGCACCCTGGGGTGTGCCCTTGTTGCTGAGCGAAAGTGCATTTTACTTTAAATATCCCACATTTAGAACGGCTTTTCGGCCGTCCAGGAAGCCTCGATTGTATTTGTAGGTGCGTTCCCCGCAGCTAAGGCCATTCAGTTGTTTAAGTATGACTGTATGACTGACATTGTTAAGCGCCCCTTTTAAATCCAAGGCCAAGATGACTTTCAGATTATCCCTCGAGGCTTTGAGCGTAACCTCTTCCTTCAGTTAAAAAATGATGTCCTGCGTTGAGAGGTGATTAGGAAATCGACACATGGTATGTGGGAAGATGTTATTTTGTTCGAGGTAGTGCTGAAGCCTTTTGTGATGACGTGCTCTAGAAGCTTTCCCAAACACGAGGTTAGTGATATAGGGCGCAGGTTCTCTATGATCTGTGGTCTTCCAGGCTTCGGAATAAGACGCACCTCTGTCGTCTTCTATTCTTCCGGAAGTTGGCCTGACCTGGGCTCATCATCCAAGTTCGCTATGAGCTCGTTGATTATGCCGTCCACCCCTGGGGCTGTGTTGCGTCTGGTGGTTTGCAGTGCCGCTTTTCCTTCATGGATGTAGATGTCTTCATCCAGTTTGAGATTTGGTTGCCCCGAGTACGGCGGTAGTGGGGTTTGGGGTGGACATGGATGTATTTGTAGAGGAGGGACTTCATGAGGACACTGGAATCTCCTGGGTGACAGTGAATTATTTTTTCCATGATATGATTTGATTTGGTCTTGCTTTTTGAAGGTTCCATAAGATATATGAGCAGTCCCCAGGTCTTTGATGTACTGAGTTGGCCCCGGAGACTGTCGCAAAGGGATAGCCAGCTTTCTTTGCACAGGTGAGCCGCATAGTGGGCTGCTTATTTTGTTAGAAGGGCTATCCTCTTTTTCAAACGACGGTTTAGGTACTGTCTTTCCAGAGTTTGGCGAGGCTTCTTCTCGCTTCAAATATGTGGAGGAGGTGTGGGTCTACACAGGAGGTTGTAGTGGTTGTTTTTTCTTGGCTATCCTTGCGGAATTAGATGGTTCATTCCGGTATAGTGAGCGATGGTGTGGTTGCACTGTCAAGTCGGGCTTGCTCCCTTCGCTCACGAAATTTTTGGCCTGTCCGTGAGGCCCGCCCTGCCCATTGGGATAGCGTGTCCTTCTCCAAGTATTGTCGTGGCTAGGATCGAATGGTCACTTCCCAGGTTTTCCCCGGAGTAAGACCACATAGCAGTGACGCCGTGACGTTTCCCGTAGTGATGTTAAGATCAGCGGACGTGTCTATGGAGTCGCTGTTAGTGTAGTGCAACTGGGAGACCACAGCGAAACACCGTTTTATGCCTCCTGTAGAGGGTGCATCTCCACACAATAATCAGTGCTAAGGCGAAACAAACTTTCAAGCGACAACTTCACATTTTACTTCTCCCGGTGAATCTAAAAAAAAAGCCGTTCACGCGCGGAAGCAGCGCCTAGGTTATAAGGTGCGACTTAGTAGAGGGATAATGGTTTTTGACATTGTTGAAAATTAAGTGCTAACTATAAAGCACAGACAAGAAAGAAGGACGACACCGACGCTTACTAACAACTGAAAGGTTTATTTAAGCCGGTGCACGAGCTTTGACGGCTCTTATTTTTCATGCTCTTCTCTTTAACATTTTAGGCGCTCATTTACGGCGGTGCAGACCGTTTATGTGGAGCTAGTGCTCGAGAGGCTCTCACCGCGGGCATTTCGCGTGTTAGCAACCGAGCTGCGAGCGAGCTAAGCGAGTCACGACGCTTGGACTGTGGCGTGACCGCTGATCCTCCTTGTGGTGGGTCTCCCGGCAGGGTGCCCAGTGCCGCCCCACGTGGGTGGTGGCCGTTGATTACCGGCCGCCCGTTGCGAGAGGGAGCCCGACGCCTCCGGGGGCCAGAGAGAAACGGCACTCCTCCGACTTGTCATCAACGCTTCCGGTCCCGGCGGATTTCCGTTGTATCCTAGCAACAATTCTGCGCTCCGTCGCATCTTATCACGGGGCCTGATACACCAACTGCCAAGGTTCTCTTCCATTATTAACGCCACCTGTACCCTTCCTTGTTTGCTCTCCTTTTTGTTTCCGGGCCAACCCATCCGTCTTTTGTCATGTCTTTCGGTACGAGTGCTGCTTCGGCTCGTCCGGGATTAAACGAAGCAGCCTGATCTCATGACGAATAAATTATGTATTAGGGAGAAAAATCGATGTCTTGCGCGCGTGTGCAAGCCGTTTCCCCGTGCGGCGCAAATGTGGAGTAATAAATGAACCAGGGTGATTAAGAACTCGATTTTATTCTGGCGATGCTCGTATACGGCTTGAATGCCATGCGTAACTCTTGCAGCCATGAGTACGTGTGAGGGCACTGGAAGGAACGCAGGTGTTACAGTCGCGGGGCATTTCAACTAATACTTACAGAGTCTCTGGTTCGGCGTAGCGATTTGGATGAGTGAAAATTTCCAGAAGTCAAACCAGAAAACTAGTTTCTTTATTGACTCTAAAAAAAGGAATAAAGTGTTGCGAACGCACAAAACGGGTATTCTTTTTAATACCGACGTCAAATGAGGTAGCCATCCTTCAGGAAGATAAGCACCTTCAACTGCCGCGGTGGCTCAGTGGCTAAGGCGTTGTGCTTCTGAGTCTAACGACGCGGGTTCGATTCCCGGCCACGGCGGCCACGTTTCAGATGGAGGCGAGAAGCGAAAACACCCGTGTGTCGAGCTTTCGGCGCACGTCAAAGATCCCGAGGTGGTCAAAATTAATCCGGAGCCCTCCACTACAGCGCGCTTAAAAGCCGAGGTGTAGTTTTGGCCCGTTTAACCCCCGAAATGCTTCAATAAATCAATCAATCAGTTACGCACGTTATTTCGTTTCTCCCAAAACAGTATGCTAGCGCTGCGCATGCAGATAGGATGAGTGCGAACCTTCGGCTGAATTGGATGGATAAACGGCTGAAACGCCTTGGAGGGGGCTCGCGAGCGGATCGTTTTTCTGCCTTGCCTTATCTATTCTTATCCCTGAAGGGCTCTGGACGTAATCGGCGGGCCAAGTGCTAGTTCATCGAAAAACAACAAAAAACCTGCATTTTACTAGCGAAACATAGACGCGGACGAAGAAGAAGTACACAGGACACTCGCTAGTGTCCTGTGTACTTCTTCTTCGTCCGCGTCTATGTTTCGCTAGTAAAATGCAGTCAGATAACCAACTAGCCCAACTTTATGCCTTAACAAAAAACCCTCGCAAAATTTCCTTAAATAGGATTACATACAGGGTGTTCCAGCTACCATGCACCAAGATTTTTAAAAAGAGCAACGGCGTTACTCCTAGAAAACTTAGGGTATCTGTTTACATTACAGTGAAGTATCGGCCAGTAATTCTTTCGTTAATGAGATATAATTAATTAATCGTAATTAGTTATCTAAATCGAGAGGTACTGTCCAAAACATTAAAGGGTCAATCGGGCACTTGTACGCACCCACGAGAGGTATATCCAAATTCGGTGTTTTCAGCGGCGGACTAATGGCGTACTCATTTATTTTAGCTGATAAATAAATTCCGCGAAATATGAAAAATACCACGTGGCAGTGCTCCCACTTGCTTCATAAACCAGCGCCCTCAAATAGGCTGATTGCAAGCAACTTGCTTGCTGTCACACGGCCGAGGAGACAGCGCATCACATTGATAATGGCATGCATGGAAGGCACAGCAACAGCAAGCTTCGTGGGGCGCTTGTGGCAGATAAGGCCCAAACTCGGTCACGATTTCTTCTTTCTTTCTTTCTTTTTATTTTCTCCTTCTGGCTAACTCAGAGGGAGCCTGTTCGAAGGCATTGATTTTTGATGCGGGTGGGAGCGCCGTCAAGTGGTTTTTTCATATTTCACGGGGTTTCTTTATCAAACTAATAAATGATTACGAAATTGGTTCATCGCTGAAAATACCGAAGTCAGATGCCCCTCGTCGGTACCTACGAGTGCCTCATTGACACTTTAATGATTAGGAAAGTTCTTTTAAGTTTGAAGTTTAAGTTTATTTTATTTTTCTTTCCG
This sequence comes from Haemaphysalis longicornis, assembly GCF_048455015.1. Taxonomy (NCBI): domain Eukaryota; kingdom Metazoa; phylum Arthropoda; class Arachnida; order Ixodida; family Ixodidae; genus Haemaphysalis; species Haemaphysalis longicornis. The sequence goes on from NW_027526203.1 coordinate 319,619,855, forward strand.
CACACAGGGCGAGATGACGGAAAGGCCGGGGGAAAAGCAAAAGGCTAGAAGCCTGGTGGAGGCTTTTCCCCCGACGGCAGTCTTGCACGGCCATGCATATACATGATGAACATAATATGCAAATGTTACAAAGCACACATATTCATGTACCCCAAAATACTATTTCAGTATGGCACACATGTACAAAAAATAAATTGCTTTAAGAAACGCATATATGCCGTAATAAACCAAAACATACAATGTTTGCATGGCACATGACAGCAAACAAAAAATACAAATTTTGCCTAAAATTAAAGCGTCTAGAAAAAAAAATACAAGTTAGAGCGCGTTATTTACAGGTACAGACCCTGAAATATTAGGAGGATTGTATGTCTTTTTTTATAGGTAGTGTTTTATACTTCTTCTTTGATATTATATTACTAAGTCCATGAGGTGGCCCACTTTATTTAGAAGGGTGGAAACTTGGTAGTTTACGTGTTGCTTAGCACGGTTAGTTCTAATGACTGGTCTCTTTATTTGAGGTTTACGGAAAGTGTAATGCGGCCTTTGGACACAATTGTCACTGACATATAATTCGTTACTGATGTAATTACTTGAGGTAATAAATTTGGGTTGCTCGCAATATATTGTGTTTTTTAAACAGTGGTCTAGTATACAGAAGTCGAGATGGGCCTGTGTATCCTTCGAATAGTCTTAAAATCTTTTTCTGGAGGACAGTTAGTCTGGTGCAGTTTCTGCAGGTCATGGTTCTCCATACTAGCCTGCAGTAACTTGACTTAGAATAGAACAGCGTGTAGTACAGAACTTTCTTTAAGCATAAAGGAATACGTCGTGGCAGTTTGTATAAACAACCAATCGATTTGCTAAGTTGTACAGCTAGTTTATCAATATGAGAGTTCCAGCTTACGTTTACCTGGAAGTACACGGCTAAAAATTTTCCCCTTTTTGCACGCCGAAGCTTCGCTCCAAAGAAAACAATATCAATACTTTTATCCAGTGGTTTGTTAACACGTTCAAAAAATATGTCTTTGGTTTTTTTCGCGTTCAGCTGTGACTTATTTATGTGAAGCCAGGCGGACAATTATTTGAGATAAGCATTCCTATGTTTTGGAGTCGGGTAAAGAAGATGCTGTAAAAATATATTGGTGTCATCGGCATGCATTATGAATTGGGGGGAGTCAGGAATATGCGCAGATTATTTATGTATATGAAAAATAGCAATGGCCCAAGTATAGATCCCTGGGGTACACCATTTTTTATATCTAACATTGATGACGACGCTTGGTTCACTTTTACAACTTGGTAGCGGCTAGCTAAGTAGCTTTCAATTATTTTAGCACAACACCTCGAACACCATATTTATGTAATTTAGTTAATAGAACAACGTGGCATACAGAATCAAATGCTTTGCGTAGGTCAACAAATACAGTGAAAACTCGTTTATACGTTTTTCTGGGGAACCGGAAAATAAAACGTATTATGTGGAAATCGTATTATCCAAAGAAGTTAAAAGCAGGTGGAAAATAGGCCTACTCTTTTAGAAGCTCACTTTTATTCAGCAACGTTGAAGTTGCTGGTCAATTTCAATGTCCAGGACTACACCCTTCTGCAACGTAAAAAAGAAGCTGTGGGCATATTTCGCTTCGCCGGACACTGTTTTGTACAATGCGTGTCGTGCTTTAAATCGGTGAAGCCAGCCGCCGAACGCTTGGAAGTCTTCAGTGTGCAATAGTAGCACGGATATGTAAACTTTCTCGCGTAGAATTGACCCTTCGACGTTCACTCCTGCCGTTTAACTTCCATGAAACATGTAAGCAAGATGTATTCCGGATTGCGCTCTTTGCCTTTGTCGGCCTTGCGCCATTAAACACCAGATCATCACCAAGACGTTTTCGGGTGTCATTAGGTTTTGCAAAAGTGCGCAGTGCATCGCCTGACGTATCATGATCATTGGACGGAGCGGCCACGCCTGGCAACGATGTTTTCGCCACAAAACCGGCACTGCCGGGGCCTCAGCTGCTATGCAACCTACAGATCGTGCCTTGTTGGAATGCGGTTTGAGCTAGTAAGCAAAGAATAAACGTAAGATATCTACAAATGTCGGTGAAGATCTGCTTTCACGATCGTATTATCCAATTTTAAGCAAAAATGTGATCGTATTAAGCGAACAAACATGCATTATTCCGAAGGGACGTTAGCCGGGAATAAAAAGAGAAACGTATTAAGCCGAAAAACGTATTATGCCGAATCGTATCAACGATATTCCACTGTAGTCCTAAAATGTACAGTCTATATTCTCAAAATTAAGTGTAATGTCATGTTTGATACTTAGCAGCGCTTGTTACGTTGATTTACTTCTCTGAAAACAAACCATACTACAGATTGCTAATTACCTTATATTTATTGAAAAGAATTCTCCGATCGGTTTTTTATGGCACCCTCAAATAATTTCGAGCGGACAGGTAGGACAAGAATCGGCCGACAGTTTGACAATTCCTTTGCGTTACCGCTTTTATGCGCGAGATATATTCTGGCAATTCAAGACGGCGGGGGGAAATTTTAGTTGCAAAAGTTGCATTTATGATGGCGGTTGAAATTCGAGATATGATGTCGGACATATTTATTAGGGTTTGCTTTCTCTCGTGTAAACCGGCGGCAACAATATTCCTAATGTTGTTCATGCGTGTTTCAATTTCAGACGGTGTGACAGGTGTTAGGGCTAGTGAATTCATAACCCCAAACTAAGTCAAGTTGAGTCTTTGTACATCGACGTCAGCAAGAGCTGTTTTATCGTAATTAGCACTATTTACAAAATATGTGTTCATTGCTGAAGCAGCACCATCACAGGTCAACAGTCCAGTGGGCGTTTCTATATTAAGCGTAGGACTAGTATGCTTCTGTGAAATCAGACTTTGTGTCTCATTCCACACTTTTTCTAGGTCATCGCTAATTTTGGAGAATGAGTTTTCATAATGTGTTATTTCTCTTTTTTATCTCAGTGTTTAACTGATCCCGAAATATTTTATAAGAATTTAAGTGATTTAAACCGCGAGCTTTTACGAAAGAATGATACATGTTATTCTTCCTTTTAATTTTTTTTCAACAAATCTACGCTAATCCAGGGCTTTCGTATTTTACTAAGGCTTGATCTACCTCGCTTGAAAGAAAATGCTAAATCATAAATATTATGTAAAAAGTTCTTCAAAGAACTTGTACGCAGCGTGTGGGTCTTTTTCACTGAGTATACACCTCCGATCTGTATTACTTACAACTAAGCGAAATCGGTTCGAACTGTGTTCGTCAACCCTAAGCAACAGCTCATGTTGTGTATTTTCAATTTTTCGTGATAGCGGAAACAAACAAAAATCGGCAAGTGGTCACTTACATCAAGTGATAAGAGACTGGCAGCGACATCAGGTGGATGCACATCTGAACTACACATGTCCAATACCGTTGCGGTTTCCCCTGTGTTGCCTTAGTAATAAGAATTGTACAAGCAAAGGAATTAATAAGTTCCGTAAGTTGTCGGGATGAAGCATCATCTGCCAGTATATTTATATTTAAATAACCCATAATAACGACGGTCCTCCGGTAACTGCAAAGGTGACGAAAGAGGTCTAGAAATTAAAAAAAAAAAAAACAATGTTTGTTCCCAGCGGGCAGGAGGACAAACATTGGGGAGGGGGGGGCGTGGTGACCAGCGTACCGGTGACCGCAGCAGCCCTCGCCGTGACCACCCGTTGGGTAGACAGGTCGGAGCTGCCCCGCGCCTCAGCCCAGTGCCCACCGTCTGGTAAGGGGGGAAAGGGGTTGTGGGGACAATTCCAAAGGAGGTGGTCCAGGGTTTCCACTAACATGTTGAGATTCCGTCTTAGATTCCTCGTGCCAAGGGCGGTGGTTCGAGTCCGGCTCTTGCCACCTTTATTTTTTAGATCTTTAGTTTTAATTACAATGTTCATGGCTTAGATTAGTTTTCGGCGTTTTAAATTCTTTTTTTTCTGTTGGTTAGGTTATGTTAGGTCAGTTTACGTTACGTTACGTTACGTTACGTTAAAGGAGGGCGAAGTAGTGCCAGACGGCGCATTTTTTCATCTAAACGCCTGTGAGCGTCCCTTTAGTGGAGGGCTTATTGTACCATCGGACGGCACTCTAGACACAGCCTTATCAATTACAGCTCGTAAACCTATCTTTTAGGTTAGGAAAAAGTACAAGTTTTGTCGGTGAGGAAGCAGGTAATTTCGTACAAATGACCCTCCCGAACACCATCCAGACACCACAATGGGCCCGGAAAGAACGGACCGCCCTACTTACACAATTCTGTTAAAATATTTATCGATATTACTGCTACTTAGTTCATTGAACAAAACGCGATAACATAGCTCCTTGTTGCATCTGAGATCTTCCAAGACAGACGATGTTCTAGGTAGGACTCCGAGAGCTAATGCTACTGAAGCCAAGGACGCCACCTGAATAATTATTGTCTGTAGTGGAGGCCCGTATACGACGCTGATTCTCTACAGCCTGCGTGTTTTCCCCGAATCTTCCCAAACATTGCTCGTAAGCTCGGGAATCTCATTGGCGCGGTGGTTGCGGTTTTACTCATGGCGCTGGCGCCTCTGCTGCGTAATCTCATTATTCCGAACATTCCTTTATTTCCTATACACGGTGACGAGTTAAGAACGGCAACGGCGTGAAACAGTCTATTTGCTTTTATCGCTTCGCCGACCAATCGCTGAAGAGGGGGGCGTGTGGAAGCAAAAACGCAGTACGCGCGAATTTCGAAACAAGCTCGGGAGCTAGACACGCAGGATCGTCTGATTAGTTACTGAGCCTACTTTTTGTGTCTGCTCTCGTCTACGGGCGTACAATGCGTCGCAAATAAAAAAAATCGACCTGTATAAGTGTATATATATTGTTAGCTAGAATTCAGAGTGATCGGTGGTCACGGCATATTTGGCATTTAACCGTTTGAACTGGTTGGTTCGAGACCGTTCGACTTGATAAACACGTTGGTTTGCGCGGCAGTAAGTATAAGAACGAGGACGACATTGGGCAGCAGACTCTTTCGCAACGTATTCGTGATCGCCATCGCAATCCTAACTTGAGCGCACGATATTGATTAGCCGAATTCTGCTACTATTCGTCCTGTAACACCGGTCTTAGACTGGCGGAAATTGACCGGGAATCGTCATGCGCGGTACTTAAGTGAGAGCGATGGAAAGCGGTCACGTAGAAGCAGCCACCACAACGTATAAAAACTACTGTTCACGCTTTAGAGTAACAACACTGTAAAATGCGCGAGAAACAAACAAACCAAAAACATTCGACACGAGTCTTTTTCTGTGATTTTGACGATGTCACTTGCTCCGCAGAATTAAGCTAAAATTAGTATTCAATTAATTGATGGACCGACAACGTATTGAATTGCAACAACTAAGCAAATTTACGTGCTGTTCCTGAAATTTTCTTTAAAGGTTCTTTAAGAAAACAGAGCTCGTTTCCGGGCTAATTCACGTGCCGTGGAGGAACGTCTGGCGGCGATAATAACGAAGGACCAGCCTTTTTTTGGTTGTCAACTTGTAACCGAGTGCAGAGCCGGGATTTCCCCACAATCACAAGCAGACGCACCTCGCTTGAAAAGTGGCGTCACCTGGTAACGCATTATGTGAATATTGCTGCTTAGCTTCTTCTCGGTAGAACATTCGGCTCAACAAGATTCTCTCTATTTTAAGCGTTCTCGTGCGTTCATTTAGATTACTTTAGAGTCGAGTAATAATGGGTATTTCTGTATTATGTGTGAAAGGTAACAACGTACTTTGTTTTCTTATTTTAACCGGGAAGGATAAAATCTCACGCATTTTATTAGCCATTGCCGAGGCTTCAGAAATTCCAAAGGGATGGAACGTCACAACGCATTGTGAATGCTGGGGACATGCTGCCCGCGTCGTGTGTAAGTGTTCATATATCTTATCGTCACACGCACTCATGATTATTTTACAAGAAATGTAGAGTAACATTCTCCTCCACTGCCTCGAAATCGAATTATCATAACTGTATCTGTACAGAAAGACCGGGGCTGGGGCGAGGGGGGAGGAGGGTAATTTAGGCATAACAAAAAAATTGGTGCAGCTAGCACCATACAAGGCTCGAGAAAGAGCAGAGCTGGTACTCTCCCTTCTATGCTTCTGTGGTACTATACTATTTTCCCTTCGTCGGAGACCCGGATGTTGCTCCTCAAATGGATTTCCGAACTTGCCGCTGAAAGTTCTTCATGACTTCAGGCCCGGGTCGTTTTGTCCCCAGCCTTTCACATCTCTCCCAAAGTGAACCGCATTAGCACGCCACCGGACCATGCTCACGGTTGCGAAGGAAGGAAGGAAGGAAGGAAGGAAGGAAGGAAGGAAGGAAGGAAGGAAGGAAGGAAGGAACGCACGCACGCACGCACGCACGCTCGCTCGCTCGCTCACTTCGGCTCACACTAGAGCATGCGCGAAAGCCGGCTTCACTGTAATACCCTATTTGTGGTGGTGCACCTTTTACAGGTGGTACAGTTTTGTCTGTTCACGTTGGGCAACTTACGGCCGGGTTAAACTTACGCTCCGCTGTTAAAACGTCCTGCTTAAAAGTACATAGCTCGTTTGCAACTTAACCCGCGCTGGTAAGATGTTTTTCTAGCTACACCAGATCTCCAAGACTTGTAACTCGGGCTACACTTCTGACTAATCGTAGTACCCTCAGATGAGCCGCCAAAATTGAATTTTTGAATATATCCAATGTCACGCTTGCAAATTTCGAAACCCGCTTTGTGAGTCCAAAGCAAAATTATTCGGTTCCTATCCGAGCGCGTGCACGCGCGCGATCGGAGAGGAACCAATCTCGCCTAGGAACCAATCGCGACCCAATCTTGCTAATGCATCATTGACAGCTGCTCTGTAAATGTTAGGACTCCGCATGACGATCGCCACTACACAAAGAAAAACACTGGTGCAGTACCCTAATAAAGAGAGCAAGTTCATCTATTTACACAACTCAACACGTTCTGGTTTGGGAGAGAACATTAAAAATCTTTTTTTTCTTCTCAGTACTGATTTGTTTAATGAAATTATGCTATCGGTAGGGTTGTGCGAACATAGAGGTTTCTATTTTGAACTGATTACTGCACGACTAAAAATTTCTATTCAAAATTTATAGGTATCTTAACTGCACAAAGTAAACGAGTAATTAGACTCATTGAAACCAATCCTGTTGGTAAAGGGCAAACTTGTTCGAATACGCGACACGCAACATGAGCAATTGTAAGATCCAAAATCACGCACACCGAACACGACTTATGTGGTTAATCATGTCGGCAGCAATGATTATTTTTTGTGCCTCTTATAAACCAAGGCCCGCTCAAACGTTCTGCGCAGGCAGTGACGCAGGTTCAGGAAATATTAGCGCCGCTAACTTGAGTTATAGGGTCGTGAGATGTCGTCACGGACATACAAAGCGGGCAACGCCATGACCAGAGTTATGATCGTCTCAAGGGGGACGACCGAGAGGGGGTCAGTTTCGGCGTACTCGGTGGATACCGAGAAGGGTTAAAAAAAAATCCTAGCGCTTGCTCACGCGAATACAACTGGCTCTCTCGTCACAGAGACAGGAACGCGTTTATTGCCCCCGAAAGAGTCTCTCTTCTTCGGCCGTATCGGCTCTTCTCTCTATTGGAGCGGAGAGCACGCGGTGCTAGCGCCTTTGTAGGACCGTGACAGAAACGCTAACTAAAAAAATACATTGCGCAGTTAATAAATTTCGAAGGCAGTTCCACAAAATACAAAAAAAAAAAAAAGAACGAAGCTGCGAGATGGAACATTCAGTTATGCGCACGGTGCTTCAGTGCTTTTGAAAAATGTAGCGAGTGCCCAGAAGGCACTTAGATGGGGACTGAATGCTCGAAATTGCGAAATGCAAGGCCTCAACCGACTAAAGGATTGGAGCAAAATGGTAACGTTCTCGTAGCTCTCTCTGCGGGGACGACCAGATGGAGAGCTTTCTGAATTCTTTTATGAACAATTGGATGACAGGCAAGACAGGGAGAGCAGCGTAGAGTCTCGGCTGGCTCTGAAATAGGGCAACCAGTTCACCGAATGGTCCGGCGGCACTCGCGAGAAAGAAAAGGCTGGCATCGCTTAGACTTAGCCACATGTATAGCGAATGAAGACCCGGGTGCGCATCGGACTTTGTCCTTTACATCGAACAAATCCCCGCAGATTTTTTCTTACGTGTCGAAGGCGCACCGTTAAAAGAGAAAGAAAACAAAAAGGCTTTTAGTGGCAACTAAGCAAGGACGCTACAAACGGCTACAGGCAACTGACTCAGCATTAAAGCCCGACATCTTGCTCTTTTAAGGTACTCTGACGTAGCTGAGTGGCTATGGTGTCTCGCTTTCTTTCCACCGACCTGGAGTCCACCTGCAAACCACACGGGCTAAATTATGCGATTGCTGCGTATTAAACTAAATAACTAAACGCAAACGTACAGCGATTCTTTTAAACACGAATATGGGAGGTAACGCTACAATCGATGGTCACGCGGGATGGTAACGCAAAAGAAAAACTATCTTCATGTTCTTTGCGCATGTGTTGTGATTGAACAATGGAGTATAAATGTGCGTGTGTGTGTTTTCATTGAATAAACAGTGGATAGAAAGCGCTCTTGTTGCCCTCTTCTTGTACATTGTCTCTCCACGCTTTAAAATAGGACATGGCTGCGAAGGGGGATATTAGGTGCGGAGTACCTTAGGAACGCACAATGTCCGTCCGCGTCCGTGCACAAAGCATTTACAATCGCAAAAAATCACACAGGCACCGGCAGGGTTCGAGCCGGCGCCTGGTAGACCAGACAAAGTTAGTGTCAGTCGTCTTACCCGTTGGGCTATGACTGTTTTTTTTTATTACCAGGGCTACGACCGTGAGTTAGTACCCGAGAGTCAAACGGCTTACTCCCTCGCCTGTAACGGTGAGGAGTACCTTAGGACCTCCCAATGTCCGTCCGCGTCCATCCGTGCGCACGCCACTATCAAGCGAAAATCAAGTGAAATTATATTTCAGCCGTGAGTTGCAGTTTCATTGAGACAATAATCAAGGTGCAACTCACGGCTCGAATCGAATGACGGTCGGGGCGCAAATCGGATGTCACTTGGGGCGCAACTTGGATGTGATTTTGAGTCCCCGCACTCCGCACCCTCGCCATCTTTCCACGGAGTGGAGATGCTGCCATTTTTAGGTGCGGAGCACCTTAGGACCTCGCAATGTCCGTCCGCGTCCGTGTGCATAGCATTTACAATCGCAAAAAAATCACGCAGGCACCGGCAGGATTCGAGCGTGCGTCTCGCAGACCAGACAGAGTTAGTGTCAGTCATCTTACCCACTGGGCTATGACCGTGACTGACTACCCGAGAGTCAAACGGCTTACTCCCTCGTATGTAACGGTGCGGAGTACATTAGGACCTTCCAATGTCCATCCACGTCCACCCGTGCGCACAACCCCATCAAGCAAAAAATCTGTGCGGAAACTACCTAATAGGGTACAAGAACACCCCAAAACACTCGTACACAGGCACAAACATAACCTAGCAACGAGAAAACGTGCAAAAACAGCGGTGTACTCAGGTTGGGGTCAAGTTGTAATGCATAGTGACGGCATCGAACTACACTAGATGGCGCTACGCGTAAACACGAGATGGCGCCGCGGTGCACCGTGTTATAAGCGGGTTCCGGAAATCACACACCCTCTTCCCGCTATGGACGGAAACTAACGTAAGAAGCGTCCCGCTGCTGCTCAACGTATACGAAGACAACGAGCATCCCCGAATACGAAAGCGCGGCAAACGGAAACAAAGCGACTAAAATCGAGTGACGGTCGGGGCGCAAATCGGATGTCACTCGGGGCGCAACATGGATGTCATTTCTAGTCCCCGTACTCCGCACCCTCGCCATCATCCACGGAGTGGAGATGGTGTCATTTTTTTATGTTATCATTTTTGCGGCAGCTTCTCTGTTTTTCTAGAAAAATAGTGCCGCATAATTAATTTCAAGAACAGCGGAAACCCGGTAATTAAACTGCCTCCGGTGGCGAGCGCAGCAAATGAGCCATCCTGATTTAAGATGAAGCCAGCTTTTAATCTGAGGCATTTTAAGATTGTAGTGAGAAGGGTAGACAAAACAAAAGCGTATGAGATAAAAGTGGCTCTCCGTCCATCTTGATTATATACGCGCTAGAGTTTCGCAATACAGTAGCATACGTGTTTCCCCAAGGCGGTAAATGGCAGCAGTGGGTGAGGCGACGGCGAACGAAGTCATAGTACAAAACATAAGCGGTACGCGGATGCCTGAGGCGACATTAATTTTGTGCTCGGATCGAAAAGAACACCGAGAAGCTAACAGCATTGGACCGGGAGATGACGCGATTAATAGGATGAGATTAGCCGTCCTTAGTCGGCGTATGAAGGGCGGGGAGGTCATTTTTATCGGGATTTATACGGAGCCGTTTACTTTTGTGCTCGGAAACAAGGCACTGAAGCTCCACGTAAAATTTTTGTGTTACGCCACCCTGACGTTAATAGGCTGTTTTAGGGGTACGAAATGGGCTGAGAATAGTTACGGCATGCTTGTATATGAAGGCGAGTAAAAATTACCCTAGTTTTGTTTAAATAATTTATTTCAACCGCAATTGCGTTGTTTTCTAGGGAAAAAAGTTCCTGCGTTTTTGCAGCCGCTCCTTTTGATAGGGGCGATTTCCCGTGCAAGCCGGGTGAACTTCGCAAGCGTTGTAGTCCCACACAAGGGCCGAGCGCCAGGCCGAGGGGTCGCTTGTACCTATTTTACCGGTAGGTGCCCGGCGCCACAAAGGCACACGAATGCATATGGTGCCTTCCACAGCCAGGGTGGACGCTCAACTCGCAACCGTCTGGAGCAGGGCATGCCGCCAGACTCTTTCACCCCCAGCAACGGCGCAACGCGGCATGATGGCCGGGGGCCCGCCAGGTGGGCAAAGGTCAGGGGCCCCGCCAGAGGGGCAAGGTCAGGGGCCCCTTGCAAGGGTAAAGGCAGCTTTCCAGGCGTGGATTCCCCTTTCAAGGGTCCGTACTCGACCAAGGACGCCTGTACCCGTTAAATAAACCGGTGGGTGCCCTGCGGTACCGGCATTTGAACCCAGTACATTCCCCATACGAGGCGAGCGCTGTACCTCTGGGCCATCGCTGCGGTTAAAAGTTACAACCTCTTCAACTGGGTCATTTCCAACCAAGTCGGGTAACTTCCCAAGCACTGGATCCCCTGTTCAGGGGGTGCTTGTACCAATTTTTATACTGGTTGGTGCCAGCGGTACCGACGTACCTACCACTTTCTTGTAACCAATGATATCGTCCGGCGTGGTATTACGGTTTCCAGGAAGTTCCCCCGCATAGCAGGCGCCTGTTCCCATTTTGAATCTGGTGGGTGGCCAGCGGCTGAAGTCGTGGAGCAGCAGCCTCCCACGTATGCCGCAGTGGTAGAGAGGGTCCAAGCCCTTTATCACCTGCCGATACAGTACAGGGGCGCTTGTACCCTTTTTGACTGGTGGGTGCCCAGAGGTGTCTGACCCCGCCCGAAGGGGTTCGAGGGACCCATCACATAGCCTTCCACGGCTGCTTGTGGTCAAGCTCCAAGCGTTTATTTCTACGTCCGAGGCGTCCAGAGGCTCTGGGGACGCTTGTACCTTAAAAAAAAACTGGTGGGTATCTCGCAGCCCAGGATTCGAACCTGGTACCTCCCGCTTACAATACGAGTGTTTTACCACTCGACCATCGCCGTCGTTAGAAGGAAAACATACATTTTCCGCGAAGCAACCCAATTTGTAACCGAAATTTCATAGCAATCGCGCCATCGTCCAACAAAAACTAAATGTGTCAATGTTATAACGCCCCTAGTCAGTCTTTCCTTCTCCGTATTCTTCACTAATAAACGCAGCTTCCTCCCGAAACGCGAGGCAGTATCAAATCTGGTATAGACATCGGACAGCAACATATTAATTCTAACAGAAACGTAGTTGACGGATGACATCAATAATAATGAAGTTCTAGCCGAATTGCCCGATTTTGTTGTTTTCCGGAAGGACAGGAAGCAAACACGTGGCGGTGGCGTGCTCATTGCTGTCCATGAACAGTTATCCTGTTCAATGACAAATGTTCACTCGAAACTCGATATTCTATGGTTAATCTGCCGCGCGGTACCGGAAACAGTTCTGCTGGGCGTCTGCTATCGGCCACCTGACAATAACCCGGATTTTGCACAACAGCTAAATGATATACTCAACTAGCTATACTCAACCGCGCTCGACCGCGCATATCCTACTTTTTGGAGATTTCAATTTTCCCGATATTGATTGGAATGACGACACTCCTTTAATAACAGGCCATTCCAGAACAACAGAATCCATTAACTTTTGCCTCAATTTGAACTCGACACAGTTAGTAACAGGACCTGCACGCATTTCTGGGGAAACTTCGAATATTCTAGACCTGATACTGACAACTAAACCTGAGAGCCTATCATATATTACACACGTTCCTGAGATTAGCGACCACAAAGTTATATATGCGGTCTTTGAATTCGTCTCGCAACTACGCAAATCATGCGCTAAAACTAGACGTCTCTACGACAAGGGGAATTATAATGCAATAGTCAGTGACCTCAAAGCATTCCTACCTCATTTTGAATTAACCCTGAGTGACCGATCAGTGAGCGATAACTGGTTAATTTATGAACAAAAAATTAAGGAGCTAACAAACAAATTTATTCCCAGTGCTACCTTCCGTACTAACCACCAAAAACCTTGGTTTTACAAACTTCTAAGGCGGTTTGAAAACAAAAAAAAAAACGACTTTTTCGTGCAGCTAAACTTGCAGCAACCCCTAGCGCGTGGGGTAGGTACAAAGAAGCCGAAACAAATTATTATAACACCATTAGAACTGAAAAAAGAACCTTTTTTCATGCTGATTTTACGAAAATTTTAGGGAATAACCCTAGAAAGTTTTGGGGGGTGATTAACCTTAAAGAAATAGAGCGTATTATTTTGAATAATCTTTCGGTTGAAGAAGTTAGCGATTTCGAATGCGCTGCATTATTCAACGCAGCCTTCGCTTCCGTATTCACCAACGAACCTAACAGTCCCCTACCGTTTTTCCCATCTGGTATCGTCTCTCTACTTCAAAGTATTGATTTCATCCCTGCCGGAATAATATCCTTAATCGACAAAATAAAACTGTCTTCTTCAGCAGGATCACACGATGTTAACTCAAAATTTCTGAAAAATACCAAACAGATAGCTGCCATTTATTTGTCACGGTTGTTCTGTCAGTCATTATCAACAGGTAAACTACCTATCAAGTGGAAAATAGGAAAGGTCATTCCAGTCTTCAAATAAGGTGACAAATCATGTCCGCTCAGTTATCCCCCCATTTCCTTAACAAGCGTGCCTTGCAAGCTGATGGAACATGTCATTTACACCGAAATCTTGCTCTACTTGGACTCCAATAACTTCTTTCATCCCGCAAAGCCCGAATTTAGAAAAAAATTCTCGTGTGAAACCCGACTTGCCCTGTTTGTTTGCGACCTGCACACCAACCTGGACAATAATGCACAGGCTGACGCCATTTTTTTTGTTTTCTCTAAAGCATTCGATAAAGTAACCCATAACCGCCTGATGTTAAAACTTTCGAAATTAAACTAAAACCCTAAAATTTTAACTTGGATCCGAGAATTTCTGACTAATCGTTTCCAACTTGTTAAGTTCATGGCCATAACTCTTACCCTTTGGCAGTAACATCAGGCGTCCCGCAAGGATCTTTTCTCGGCCCATTATTATTCCTAATATACATCAACGACCGCCCTATGCGTGTATCCAGTAATATTCGTATGTTTGCGGACGATTGTGTAATATACCGTACCATTACTAACACATCTGCTCAATTCGCATTACAAGATGATAATAACCATGCGCTAGACTGGTGCAATGTTTGGCTCATGACACTAAATCCGAATAAATGCAAATCCCTCTCTTTTAACCGTCACCGCAGCCCCCTCATCTATTCTTATCAAATCGGTAACATTCCGGTGGTAAATGTCAGCAGTTATAAATACGTATGGGTCAATTTAAGTAAAGATTTAACATGGCGCGCCCATATTACTAACATCATGTCATCAGCAAACAGATCGCTTGGTTTTTTAAAACGACACCTACGTCATGCGCCCCCGCGTGTAATACTCTTAGCCTACAAATCTTTAATTCGTACCCACCTTGAATACGCGTCGCCTGTACAGAGCCCTTATCAAGCATACTTAACCGACGCTCTCGAATCCGTCCAGAATCGAGCAGCTAGATTTATTCATTCCTGATATTCATACAACGTGAGCGTTTCATCCCTGAAACAAGAATCTGCTTTTTTAAACCTTCATACTCGTCGGCAAATTGCCAGTCTCATTTTGTTCCATACGTTCTAGCACAGTACACTCGGCCACCCACCCTATATCTTGCCTCCTGGCCGCCTATCTCGCCGCACCGCTCATTCTCTTCGTGTTGCCCGGCCACGTGCCCATACCACGACATTTGCCGCCTCATTCTTTTTTCGCGCAGCCTAAGACTGGAATGGCCTTTCCGCCGAGCTTGCTACTGTCACGTGGCACTCTACATTTACACAAAATGTTACGCGTTTCTTTTCACATTGAATCCTCAAGCGTCCTTTTTGAACCCCTTCTGCACATGTAATACATTAGTGTTTGAGTTGTATTCGTATTTGTATTTTCTCGCTTTCCTCCTTTTTCGGAGTAAGTAGTTACCCCTGTTGTAATTATACCCATCCTGCATATGTATTTCGTTTATTGTATCTGATTCCCACCCCTTATGTATCTGATTCCCACTCCTTGGAGGCGGTAAAGTGAACTGAAGTGTAAGGTATAATTTCAGATATTTTCCCTTCGTTTTCAGTGGTGTGGTTGTAGCATAATGTATTTATCCACGGAATTTCTTCTGATACTTGCAGCCACGAATGCTGCTCTTATTGCCTTTGCTAATCTGCGCAAAATCGATGATTGCTGCTCACAAGGTTCAGGCTGACATTTTGTTTTTCGAACAAAATAGTCACAATGGGTACAGCAAGCTGCCGAGACTTAAAAAAAGGGCCATAATAATTGATATCGCCCCGGCAATTACGAGAAACATGTGCTGCATGAGGGCATTGAATGTCAAATGGACCACATGGCAAAATTTCTTTGTTCTCTAGTGTTGGGGCAAGAAAATATAAAAAGACAACATGGATATCGGGCGGGCGGCCTGGTCGATGTCCTGGGGCTACCATGTGTCGAGTTCGGGCTGGTTGGAGTCCTGGACATGTTCCCAGGAGGTGGTCTAATGTCGCTTCCGCAGCGGAAACAGGGCAGTAGGGGCAGGTCGCATAGGTAACTGCAAGGCTAGAAGCCCACATTGCACGAACAGCAGGCATCAGTGCAACGGCCAGGCGAATTCTCCGGAGCGTGACCTCCTCACGGCGGGTTGAGCCGCCATGAAGATCAGTCTCGCGCGGAGGAAGAAGGGCACGCGTGGAGCGACGAAGAGACTTAGGACATCGACCAGGCCGCCCGCCGGACTCATCGGTGGACACATGGTTCTCTTCACAAGCAGCTCTTGGACTTTGTTGCTGAGACTGGCCTATACGGAATTCTGTAGTGCATGAAGCCGCTTGTTTTCTGTCACTTCGTTTTTTTTTTATCTTACAATGCCTTTGATGCCCTGGGGCAAAATGGCTTAATAATAATAATAATAATAATAATAATAATAATAATAATAATAATAATAATAATAATAATAATAATAATAATAATAATAATAATAATAATAATAATCAATCAATCAATCAATCAATGTTTATTATAGTGCCCAGGAACAGCGGAGGCCTTCGTGCTGGTGCACTCAGAGGGGAAAATGCAGCACTGTAGTACATCAACAATTTGCTAATAAACACTCAGTGAGCACAAAAAAAAAGAAAGAAAGACCTACAAAAAGGGCAAAGAAGATTAGAAATAAAATAGTGCAATCCAACCGACTTTACACAATCAAGTCGTGCTGGCGCACAGACAAGGTATAAGACAGCAATGAAATGCATCAACAGCTGGCAAAAGAACAGTGAGTGAGCAAAAAATAAGAAGAAACTACAACTTCAAAGAAGAATAAAAATACCATAGTGTTATTTTAGGCAACATTTTTACACAATCAATAGAAACTGTAATGTCTGGTTAGTTGCAAGAAGACATCTTACAATAAGCGTAACTATACGGAAGGGTGAGTGAAAAGAAGAAAGTTTTTACAAGATTCGGGAAGCGTACATTTTCAGTTTCAAATGGACGCATGAAGTGAATATGGCAACTTTTAATGATAAAAACGGCAGAAAAAGAAAAATTCTACGATAATTACAGTTGCAGTATCAGCACAATACACGAATAACCAGGAACAAGAACAAGCTCGGTGAAGTCAATGCACACGTCAGGACGATAAGTGAAGAAAAATAGCACTGCCAAGATGAACCTAGTGTGTCAGAGCTGACAACCCGGCCAAAAACTCCCGAAGAGGACGCTGAAAGATATCGAGCTTCTCGGAGTGAACAATATGCAGATGCTGCATCCTTTGAAGAGGAGAACGTGTGCTGAGAGCTCCAGCTGCTTTAAAAGGGTGGGCGAGCCTTGTAGCTTTTTGTGGAACGCGAAAACTGATTGATTCAAGTATTTCCGGGCATAAAATAATACCATGAAGCAATTTGTACATGAAAAGAAGGTCTGAGTGGGTCCGCCGGGAACTTAGAGAAACAGTTATAGGGATAGGCTCCGAAGGAAAACGATGCCTAAATATTGATGCAAATTTGGTTTGTACACGCTCTATACGTTGACAGTTGGAACTACAGGTTCCATTCCAAGCGACAGAAGTATATTCTAGTTGCGGAATACAAAGCGTTCTGAATAGTTTTAGGAATGAAGAAGGAAACCGGAATTCTCGAGAAAACCTGCATACAGCCCCAAGAGAGCGTAGCGCCCGCCTAGTAAGTTGAGTGACATGAGGTGAAAAAGTTAAGGCACTGCCGAAAAGCACGCCGAGGTCTCTGATCTCTTCAACTCTAGACAAGTAACCGCCGTTAATACTGTAGCAAAATAAAGCTCGGTTCGTTTTCCTGCTATAAGACGTGACCTTTGTTTTTGTAGAGTTAAGATTTAATCTATTGTCTGAGCACCACTTGGAAAATGAGGATATATCTTGCTCCAGGGCAATGCAGTCATTAATGGACTCAATCCGTCTGAATATTTTAATGTCGTCAGCGTAAAGAAGGAAAGAAGACATCTTAATTGCGGCTGACACATCATTAACAAAAATGGAGAACAAGAGAGGCCCCAACACGGAGCCTTGAGGCACACCGCTTGTTGATCTGTACAGAGCAGACGTCTGCCCGTTAACGCTAACGAAACTGAACCGGTTATCTAGATAACTACCCAACAATGCCACGAGTGGTGTATCAATAGACCCTATGCAAAATGCGCCCCGCCATCTCACGTCGACTACAGTAACTAGGTCCGCCATTTTGGTACGGTCGTTTGAAACCGAAACCAAGTAGCAAAACATAGAAGGCGGGCATTGACCGCACTTGTTGATGGACTACAATGCCGTAGCATTGCTGCGTGCCGCGGTGCACGCAACGAGGAAATACCGGTCCAGATGGAGAAAAGGCACGTGAAGTTCCACGCTCTTGAACGAACTTTCTGACGCGAACTACGCCGGCGCGAGCAACCTTTGTGACACGCTGAGCGCGTTGCGCTGGGAGCGAGTATTTGTCATTGGTTCGCTAAGCGCGGGATTTCGTAGTCGCTGTCCGGATGAAAAATACAGCTGCGTTGGAGTTCCGTGGTTCAGCCTTTGTATTATAAATGAAGCCTGAGCGTGCGTCACCTATTTATGACTGACAGCGGCGCTCGAGCGGGGAAACAGTACCACACGTTGTCAAAATTAGGCTTTATTTCTTCACTCGTCCCTGTGGCTCTACGCCCGCTTCATTTCATTGTTAAATGGTACCGCTTAGCCCCTACACGAGCCCTAGGGCTGTAAACTTTTCTTGCCGCACTACGCCGTCATGGCGCGGTTGAAAATTTCCTCTGTGGCGGGCGCGCACGGTATCGGAGTATGTTGTTAGTTTCTTTTCGGTGCATTTAACCGCCTGTCGTTGCGGAAGTGGCGTACACTGTTTTATGATGATCTGACGTTGGAAAATTCGAGTTTCTGCACTTGGTTCCCGATTTGCCGGGCTGACAGGTTTGTTTACGTCAAGTTAACTTGTTGCCCATTGTCATTTCAGCCGCGATGTATTTACTGTCGAATATTTTGCGACTAAAATACACACTCACTCCTCTAGTTTGTCACATACTGCATGCATGCCTCCGACGTAATGATAGTGGCCATTGATGTAGGTAGGTGAGGCAATTTTCAAGTTTTCATCAAAAAAAAAAAAAAAAACGGCCTGAGTTGCATCAGTCCACCGCGCATCAGCTTGAGTGGTTTTGCTTTTTTTGTATCCACAGTGAAAATCCCAGTAAATTAAAATACTTCGCTGATTTATAGCGCGTGCAATATAGCAAACTGTGGATATAAATGGAACAGCATTCGCGCACCCCTGCATGCAGCGGTCTAGTAAACACGACATTGCCCAGCCTCTGCGTGCTCGCGATATGACCACGGCGTGATGTTGCTTGAATGCTAGCTGGTAGCTCATAGGTGACCCTCCAGGTGACATGCCAGTCCTCGTTTCTGTTACTGTGTGTGTGTGTGTGTGCGGGGGGGGGGGGGGTGAGGCCAGCAAAACTGAGGCAAAAAACCCATTCCAAAGGCTACCAAGTTTTCTCCCGAGCGCTTGCAAGGCACTTTATTGCTGCTCGCATTGCTCCTGCACTCGACGTGCGCCGAACAGACGCATTGGCAAGGGAAGGGAGGGGCCATTTTCTTGCGGGCTTCTCCAGTCAATGTCTTGGACACTCGCTGGCTTGATGCCCTGCTGTCTCAGACGTCCCCACTGTTGTGGCAGTTGTGCACGCAAGCTCCGGTGGCGCCTCTTTAAAACCTTGGGCTTGCAAGAGGAAGAGTACAGCTGCCAGGATGTGACTGCATGCTCCACTGCAACCCGCCGGGCACTCGCACGCTGCCTCCACAATCGCCCCACTGTCCGTCTCAGAGGTCAGGCACACAACATAGGGCCGGTCAATTTTTCTCTGGGAGCGAAAGCAGCTGCTGACCACATGGATGAGGCCCAACCTGCAAGAACAGAGAGAGTAACAGTAAATAGCACTCAGGGAAGAACAGGACTAGTCCGCTACAGTTTATGCTAAAGGGACAGAGCAGAAAGCAGTGGCCGCAAGGAACATCTCGACTCAAAATGACCAGATTTTGTGTCTTGCTTAGCACTGTTGTAAGGGCAATAATCTACACCTCAAACAGCAATGATGTCAAAATTGTTTTTCAAGTTCGAGCGTGCAAGTATCGCTGCATGATTTGTTAATGTACTTTCAAGAGAACCTCACCGTGGGTAATGATACCAGTACCCGCATATTCGTGTTCGTCATAACTTAAGCAAGCAATATTATGATTATCTGGAACTCACTTCCAAAACCTTTCCAGATAAACAGGTAAACATTCTGGCTATACCGATGACCCATCGAATTTAAAAAAAAAAATTTTAGTTCAGTGAGTTCGAGCTAACGAGGTTTTACGGTATTATCTGTTCGGGCACACTCAAAACATGCGCTTTAGAAGCTACCACAACCACCCCACTTCCAGAAAAGGACAAGCCAGACGCACAAACAGATTTTTGCGGCAGGACATGCGCAATAAATAATGAAAACACACACAAAAACGAAAATTCAAGGCGCATGTACACTTTTGTAGTTGACTTCGCCGCAAAGCACGAATGCTTTGCGGCAAACGCGCGGGCGGACGACCATCACGGAAAACGGCCGCAACCTTTCCGTAAACATCTTCGCCAAAAATCGTCCCGTAAATTCGATGTACAGCATTTGAAAATACCTAATCCACCCACTAGCGGTACGGTCTGGCGATTGTCGCTTTCCTCTTTCAGGGTTACTGCAACAGGGTCCCCGCTACGCATTTACATGGTAAACAACGGTGAACAAAGTGCTGTACAAATGCTCATACCGGTTAACTCGCGTCAAGGAAAAAACAAAGATTTACTTACTGCGAGTCGCACGTGTTTGTCCGCACCAATGAAGGCGAGCAATGCGGCTCGGTGGCTAGGCGGCATGCCCTGCTGCGCTGGGCTCGGATGGGTCTTCGGCGCGGCACCACGAGTGGTGTGAGTCCTCAGACACAGTCGGCAGCGCAGACGAGTCCTTCGTCCACAATCCGTGGTCGGGACCCGAAAAACGCAGTCCAGTTTGAGCCATACCGCGTTACCGTCACCTACTCTTCCACAGTAAACAATGCGAGACTTCGCGATCGTCGCCCGTACCAATATGGCGGACGGTCTTGTTTACATCAGTGTTGCTAGATCACCAAGCAATTTCGCATAGGGTCCATTCCTACCTGTAAAAGCTTTTAAAGTAACAGCGTGTGGCAGACAACGTCAAATGCTTTGCTCAGATCACAGTAGACAACGTCGAGCTGGCCCCTCTCAGAAATGGCTGCCGAGGCCTGCTCCATAAAGCAGGAGAGATTAGTTGTTTACGACCTTCCTGATATAAAGCCGTGCTGTTTACTTGCAAGAAAATTCTGTACAGAACTTGACAGTAATTTGTACAGCGCTGTCTCAAACAGCTTGGAACAAGCACAAAGGAGAGAAACTGCTCTGTAGTTTGTTCCATCCGATAAGGAGCCTGACTTGAAAATAGGACGCACTCGAGAAATTTTCCACGCGAGAGGGAACACGTTTGTTTTTAGACACTGGTTAAATATCACCGTCAAAACAGGTACAAAAATGCTGCCGTATGTTATGAGAATAGCTGGAGGTATTCCGTCAGCTCCACACGACAATGACGGTTTCATGCGCTTAAGGCTCTCCAAAACCAACTGCTAATAATAATAATAATAATAATAATAATAATAATAATAATAATAATAATAATAATAATAATAATAATCAATCAATCAATCAATCAATCTCTTTATTATAGTGCCCAGGTACAGCCGTAGCCTTTGTGCTGGCGCACTTAAGAAAAAGACAGACGACGACACAAATACATCCACGCGTGAGAAGAACAACAAAATACAAGCGAAGAAAAAAACTATAATGAAGAATAAAGGTCATTTAACAAAATCAATGATTTCGGCACACTAAAGTTTGAACAATCGCGAAACGATAAAACACAGTGTCATAAAAATTTGACAATACAGACGGGCAGATATAGATATATATGAGTAGGAACAGTAACAAAGGCGAGCAACATAAACGAAAATAGGGCAATGAAAATAGAATTAAAACTTGTCGGAACCAAGTCGGGGAGAGACAGAAGTCAGAAGGTCGCACATGTAAGACCGAAGGGGTGTATGAAACAGGTCAATATTATGGGAGTAGAGATTGTATGTTTCTTGAAGGCGGTACAATGGGCAGTGTCTATTGCATGTCTTACGGGTACGAAGTATAGGAGACTTACGGGTAAGTTTCGACGGTACTCTAAGATTTACATTTGCAAGCAACTCCGAACAAGAAATAATCCCGTGTACAAGTTTAAATAAAAAAATTAGGTCAGCATTGGTTCGTCTGGACTTCAAACTTTGGAGAGGATTAGAAGTAAAAAAGTCTGAACCATTGCCTCTGTGGCGGGAGAAACGATGTTTGTGGATAGATATGAACTTATTTTGCACTTTGTCAAGTATATTACTGTTCGACTGGCACGTGCCGTTCCAAACAACAGAGGCATATTCTAAAATAGGGCGGACAACAGACAAATAAAGCTTTAGTAGTGAGACAGGGTTGCTGAATTCTCTTGATATTCGACAGACAAACCCCAAGCGGCGAAGGGCGCGCTTAGAAATAGAATCCACATGAGCAGAAAAGTTTAGCGCACTGTCAAATACCACTCCAAGGTCAGATATTTTACACACACGTGGTAGTGGCACACTTTTCACAACGTACGGATAAAGTATGGGGTTTGTTTTACGAGTGTAGGACATAACCTTCGTTTTAGTGCCACTAAGAGCAAGTTTGTTCGCAGAGCACCAGTTGCTAAAAGCATCCACATCAGATTGAAGAGCTATGCAATCTTCAGCGCTAGTAACTTCTTTAAATATTTTGATGTCATCAGCATATAACAGAAAACAAGAGTGATTTATAGAGGCTGAGACGTCATTAACAAACAAAGAAAACAAAAGGGGCCCCAGAACAGATCCCTGAGGCACACCACTGGAAGCATAGTAGGCAGCAGATTCTTTATCATTAACAGAGACAAAACATGACCTATTATTAAGATAGCTGCTGAGTAACTCCACGAAGCAAACAGGAATGTTATAAGTAGACATTTTATGCAGAAGCAAGGAATGGTCAACTACGTCAAACGCTTTGCTGAGGTCACAGTACACGGTATCGAGCTGACCCCGCCCATGCACAGCTTCCGAGGCAAAGGCAATAATAATAATAATAATAATAATAATAATAATAATAATAATAATAATAATAATAATAATAATAATAATAATAATAATAATAATAATAATAATAATAATAATCATAATAATAATAATAATAATAATAATAATAATAATAATAATCAATCAATCAATCATGTTTATTTACGTGCCCAGGAACAGCCAGAGGCCTGAGTGCTGGCGCACGGGTAGTTACATGAAAACAAAATACAAGAAACATATAGCAAGAAACAAACAAGCGACAAGATACACACAAATTGAAATAGTGAAAATGACAGAAATAAAGCACAGGCGGAGCCTGGGTACAGGTAAAAAATAAAAAAGAAGATGCCTATGTTGCTCTGCCCGTCGTAAAGGCCACACGACAGGCAGAGCAACAAAGTTTGACAGTAATACAACAAAAACAACGGCAAGAGTGTAGAGACAAATGATAAGACGAACAAATGACAGTAAACAGTTTCAAAAATAGGCAACTATCTGTTGGATAGACACAACCGCAGAGAAACCAAATTCCAGAAAAAAAAAGAACGACAGAAATATCATAGGTGTTTAACATACTGTATTCTGCGCACAGGAGAATGATTGGAGTTGCGCGCAGCGGTCAAGAACGGGCGATGCGACCTGGTGGGCCTTTGTGGTACACTAAACTCTAAACAGTTAAGCAGGTCTGCGCAAGAAAGGTCACCATGAACAATTTTGTGAAGAAATGTAAGGTCTGCACGCATACGTCTGCAGTTCAAGGAAGGGATGGAAGGGACTATGGGTAAGGCAGAATCAGGATGAAAACTGTGATTGTGATGACGGTGCTTAAATATGGATAAAAACTTCTTCTGCACACGTTCTATTAATTCACTACTAGATTTGGAGATGCCGTTCCAGGCAACAGAAGCATATTCTAACTGTGGTATACATATTGCATTGTATAGCATTAGAAATGGATCTGGAGAAGAGAATTCCTTTGTAATCCGACACACATTTCCAAGACTTCGGAGCGCTCGCTGGGTGATGAGCCTAATATGAGGAGAAAAAGAGAGGGTACTGTCGAAAAGCACCCCTAGGTCCCTAATCTCCTCAATCCTTTGCAGAGGAGCTCCCTCAATACTGTAGGAAAACAGCAGACGGTGGGTTTTCCGGCTGTAGGTGACAACCTTTGTTTTAGTGGGGTTTAAAATTAGGCAGTTTTTCCTGCACCAGACCGATAATTCCGACACATCCCTCTGCAAGGCACAGCAGTCCTGAACACCGCTAATGTGCCTAAATATTTTGACATCATCAGCATAGAGAAGAAAAGAAGAGTTTGTTAACGCTGTTGAAACATCATTGATAAAGACGGAAAACAATAATGGACCCAGCACGGAACCCTGGGGTACCCACTTGTTGCAGGGTAAACACTAGACTTTTTGTAGTTAACATCTACATAAAAGGACCGGTCAAGGAGATAGTTGGACAACAAGGCAACAAGGCTTGCGTCTACACCGGACTTAGCAAGCTTGTTAATTAATAACTGATGGTTCACCACATCAAACGCCTTACTGAGGTCAAAATAAATAACGTCCAACCGGCCATTTTCACAAACTGCAGCCGAAGCCTGTGTCATAAAGCTTGCAAGATTTGTGACCGTCGATCGACCCGAGAAAAAGCCGTGCTGATTTGGTATCACAACGTTCTTGACGCAGGCAGCAAGAACTTTGTGCAGAGCTGACTCAAAGAGTTTTGAGGCGACACAAAGGAGTGAGATCGGGCGATAGTTAGAAACGGCTGACTTATCACCAGACTTAAATATTGGAAAAATTCGAGCGATCTTCCATGCACGAGGAAATTTACCTAAAAGTAAGCAGTTATTATAAATGGAAGTTAAGACAGGCACAAAAATGTTGCCGTAAGCCTTCATGAGGGCTGCTGGAATTCCATCTGCACCACAGGAAAATGATGGTTTCATCCGTTGAAGGCTATCATTGATATTTTTTTCATCGAACATAAGTGTGTTAAAATTAGAGTTATTAAACGATAGGCGTTCGTCGTTGCCATCTGGCAGTTGAAAGACAGAATGAAAGTACTGAGCAAAACTGGTGGCAACATCCTCAACCTCTTCACCATCGGAATTAAGCAGGCTAACGTGTTCTTTAGACGCCTTAGAACGGCCGCGTACATACCTCCAGAATTCAGCCGGTTTCTGAGACGCAGCAGCCTCCAACGATTCTATATAGAGCTGGTGGTCACGCCGGTAGAGGATTTTACAAAGTGAGCGATACCGACTAAACTCCGCTTTCCACTTGTCAAGCCCAGAACGCTTGGCCTTTTTGTGGGCGCTATCCTTAAGTTTAAGCGAACTTCGAAGTTCTTTAGAAAACCAGTGGGGAAATTTGGAAGGAACAGGCTTATAACAAGGGATATACTTTTCCATGCCCCTTCTGACGATTTCAGTGAAACGTCGAACCTGTTCGTCAACATCATTGACATCCAAAACACTAGACCATTGAGCAGATGAATAAAAGTGATACAGCCCAGCATAATCTCCACGCTTGAAAGCATATCGCGGGACTGCTCAATTGTCAACACCGCCAGAGCGATGCTGGGTCGTGACCGAGACAGAGACAATAAGAGGGGGGTGAAACTTGTCGGGGTGCACAAGGGATATTTCGGAGGCACACACTTGTACGTTTTTTAAGTTTGAGAAGCACACATCTAGAACATTACCACAAGAGTTTTCTATGCGGCAAAACTGCTGCATGGAGGTGAACGATTGAAAATCTAATAGCATGCTGCATTTCTGCGCTGCATAATGGTTTTTGTGCTCAAAGGAAAGACTGTTCCAGCGAATACCTGGGGTGTTGAAGTCTCCAAGTATAATGAGCTTATGGTTGGAGTGTGCATTTGAGACATTTTCTATGGATGTGAGTGTTCGATTAAATTCAGAGGTAATACATCCGGGGATATATAGAATGCACCGATGAGTAGCTTCTCCCCCTTCGTGAGGCCTACCTCAAGCCAGACTGATTCGTCTAGGGTCTCGAGGTCAGCACGCCGCATGCACTGCACTGAATGGTCAACGGCAACGAGAACCCCGCCACCTTTTTGTTTAGGTCCAGTTAATTTTCTGTCGCTTCTAAAGATTTGATAGTTAGAAGGGAAATAGTCGGAAGACGAGATATCATCGGAAAGCCAGGTTTCAGTAATGACAACAGCAGAAAATTTAGAGCATACAATATTTCTAATAAATTCAGAGGACTTAGTTCGTAGACCTCGAGTGTTTTGATAGTATATGTCGAAACTCTCGTACTTACTGATCATTTTCAGTTATTTCAGAGCTGTGCAGCATACCAGGGTGGACCTTGCCTTGAAACGGCTTGAAAAGGCAGCCTTTTGGCCACATAGACGGGTTGCTCAGGCGCCTAAAACACTCCTCGTTAACGGTTACGCAAAAAGAAGAATAGGAGTCGTACTTGGTCCTAAGGCGTTTGCACGACAATGGCGTAACTTGCACAGTTGACAAGTGGGCCAACAGTTCAGCAGATGTGGTGTTAGCGGACAGTTTTGAAACAAAGATGACCCTGGCGCTCGGTGGTCGGTGTACCACGACCAACTGAGAAGCTTCCGACGCACCCACGCGGGGAGGGCTCCTTTTCTTCTGCAAGTTCGTAGGCGGGCCATTAAACGCAGTGTCGTACCTAGGAGGCGGGGGCAGAGGGTGGACCGAAGGGGAAACCAAAGTGCACAAGGCCGTAGCAGGTTGACTGCTGGGGCGGTCAACGAACGGCGAAGCGGTGTTAGAGGACAGGAAGGGGGCACCTTCACCAGCTGCACCGGCGGCGGCTTCGGCGAACGACGACCTTCGGAGCGACGACGATAATAATAATAATAATAATAATAATAAAAGAACATAGATAACTTTATGGGACCCTCGTATGCAAGTAGTGGCGCTTTGGGACCCTCGTATGCAAGACGTGTTTCACCTGGATTAATAGTAGGTGTTGTGACATCACCTCAGAAATTGTTGGAACCGTAGTTCTGTCAGTCAGAGTTAAGTAAGGGCCGGCATAGTTAGAGGGACTGTACCTGAAAAAATATTGTGGGGTTGTTTGGGCCAAAAGCTTAGGCAAACTCGATAAATTAAGTCGGTGCCCGATACACTTCGAACCAGTGCCGCGCCCCGCATGTCTCGTCATACTGGATTCCTATAGGCGAGACGTTTGGCGCCTGGTCGTCCAGGTTTTGGAAACTCAAAGGAGAACCGTGCAAATGAGTGGACAAAGCGAAGAAATCACACAACACAGGCCCTGATGAGCAACTGAACGTGGTTTAATGCGGCAGAAGACCCATGAAATTGCGATGAAGAAATAGACATAACATGAAATCATAAAACTGCGGAAAGGCCCCAAAACATTTCATCCGCCACGTGACGATACATAGGCAACTAATCATGACAGGTACGCTATCTCCGTTGGATAAAGATATTGCGTAAGGTACACAACTGATCGAACGGAACAGTTTCCCCGGCCTGCAATCAGTACGTTGTCTTCAATCTCTGATGGGATTTTTGCCGACATATATGGTGGGCCTACAGTGGAGAAAGTCGCAACTTATTCTAATGCAAGGCAACTTTTATTTGTAATAAACAAAATGCTACTAAAATGTTTATTCTTTATTAAAAATAACTTAGTCGCCTTCAACAGAGATCTATGTTTTCGTTTCGGACGCTGGCCTGGAACAAAAATAGCCGACTGGTTTTATTCTGGCGGAGTGGTACGTATGGCTCCCTTCTTGCTTGAGTTGCAGGGGGTTCCATTCACTAGCCTAGCAAATCTTAACTCTACGAGTGAGCCCTTACGGGTTGCAGCCCTATCGGGCAGCGAAAACTGTAGTGAGACCCGGATTAGGTCATCTTTGGCGTGTCTCTTTATTCACACGGGAGAATGCGAAAATAATAGCCATAAGCGAAAAATAGCGTTAAAGCTCACTTCCCCGGGATAAGGGGTAACGACGGTGGGATGGCTTACAGGCGAGCGGAGATCGAAGAACACAGGGCGAAAGTAATGGAGGAAAAAAGCGAAAGCTTCGCGCACCGAATCGGGTTGGGAGCATTTCGGACAGAAAAGCAATGGGAGACCAAAAGGCACGTTCGGAGATCTGTGCATGCCTTCAGATGGAAACGAAGGGCAATCATCCGATGCAATTTGAGAAGTCCCAAGTGGGTGAAAGGGTATGTGGCGCTCCTGGAAAAAAAAAAAAAAAAAAAAAAAACAGAAAACCACGCACCGTATTTTCAGAATGCGGGTAGTTGCGTGGGACGGTTCTATATATAGGGCAAATACAATAATATAACGGAACGCACCATACGTACTGCCATTCAATACTCTGGCGTTCTCACATCGCAGATCTGGCCGTTATTTGCAGGGTATGAGCTCGAACACCAGCGTATCAAAGTTTCAAGTTTGGGTACGGGTGTCCCTAACCGTAAGACATTCGCTTTCGCAATTTTTTATGTAAGGCTTGCTAGGGACGGTTTCTATTTGGCTTTCCGTATTTTTTATTTGGCTGTCTCCAGTTTTTATTTTTTGCTGGCCCCTGGTTTAAGCATTACGCGAGCAAGGAATCTGTTCTTAAACTGTGTAGTAAGTGAGCTCACCAATAAAATAGCTTAGTTTAGATCCTGCATAACCCCCTGAGATCCTTCACGATGCCGGTAGTGTTCTAGGATAGTTATACGCCTCAATAACAGAAAACGATTCGGGGCTTCAAACATTATTACGCGCAAGCAGTATAAATTTGATATTCGAGGTCCATTAGCCGGGCGAGGCCATATTTTATTAGAATTCGAATACCCGAATTTCCTCACACCTCCCGCTTAAGCGTCAAAAAGAGCAATAAGGAGCGCGATGGCGCACTACACTTAAAAACGCTGAGGTAATTCACGGCGGAGATATAGTAAGTGAACGTAATTGATGTTTAGGGACTTAAGTTTCGCAATACATAACTAGAACACGTTTAGATACGGTAATCAATACCATGCAATTAAGCTAAGAACGAAGGGTTCATGGCGGCTAGTTTTTCTGTCCCTTGCGCAACTCGGCAAGCATGGTGGCAACTAAAGGTTTAAAATAAATTCTGAAATGTAGATTTAAAATCTTTTAATTTAAACATTCGTATTAAAGCTTTGAAAAAAAAAATTAAATATCTTCAATTTTTTCTTCCTTCGCGTGCGCCTGACATGCCTGTGGCCCGGTAGAATCTGACCCTCTGAGTGTGCCTGATTCTCGCGGCGATAACTGACGGGGGTGTCCTGTCAGCCAGGCGCATCTGAACCAGGCGCCGACGCAGAATAAAGTAGAAAGCTGGTCATCCGACGGCGAGGCCACGGTCGTCTTCTTGCTGATCAACTGCAAAACACTTGCCACTTGTTATGAACGTGGTGTTTTTGTAATGAGAGAAGGACTCGTAACGGAATTAGCGAGTCACTGCTGGAAAAGGTCTGTCGGCGGGCAGATTGCTGACAAAAGTGGCGTAAGTCTGTATTTGCTCTGTTGCGTGAACAACACTCTCCATGAAGCAATAATTTGGCGGTTTGTCTTGCGTCAGATAAAGTTAGCAAGTGTACCTTGACACGCACTAGTCTTTCACCGCTGGCCTTTCCCCCACTACTGACCGGCATAAGCAGGTTCACGGGGGAACATCGGCGTCATGGACACCACAATTGTCTACCGCAAAATGAGCCCTGCTTTTAATTTTCTAATACATATGTGTGTCCCGTCTCCAGACTAGCTAAATTTTATGGTGTTATGGGTGTTTTTAAGCAGTAAAGCTTAATATGATTTCTTTTCAACTAGGTGCATTAAGCGACATTGTCGGCTTTTTTTCGCAACCATACACAGACGCATTGCGGGAAGCAGCGGAAAGAGAACGTCCTTTTCAAACTTCGATTATGTGCAGCCTTGGGCAACAGGCCAAATGAACCATTGCGTCGTTTGACATTTCTAAAAACAGCCCCAAAGCGCGCCGAATAAGATATATTCCTCCGCCTCCTGTTCACGACAAAGCCATGCTCTCTTTCGATTTACTATACTTGCATCAGCGTGTATCCATTCATTTCTCGAGGCTTTACGTTCCGACTTTATATCCTTGAGCTGAATGGCGTGTCACAATGCCGACTTCAGCTTGTGGTGGCCGAAGGGGCGACGTTCGTGGCCCACGCGTATGTAAATACATGCGTGGGCCACGAACGTTCCAGCGAGAAAGAGGACCTGTATAGTTCAGCCACTGCTGGAGTGAGGCACCGTATGACGTCCTGCCATTGCTTAAAGTTCACACCCGATTGCAATGCACGCACAAGGATTCGGCTTAGTACTAGCTCGGTACCGGTATCAGCTAATGGGTGTACCAACGTGAGAAAAAAACAGCGCTTCAGGTTAAGAGATTTTCATTTATAGCTATGTTGTTAATTTACTGGTTTAGTTGCAAACGTGACAAGGTTTTATTGCCTAAAAAGCCTAATTGGTGGGGAGGACGGAGAAGGTGGTATAAGTTTTTTACTGGCGTTTGTGCACAGGAAAATTTTATAGGAATGTGCTGTTCTTCGCGCACATTCGGCACTGTGTTTCGTTGACTTTTCTGTAACTGCATTGTGCGCATAAGCTGAATAAGCTGAGCGCATAATAGTAATGACTATGAGAAGGAATTGAAGGCCCATTGGTGGATATTTAAAAATGCGAGAGCATCTTGTCCCTCTCCGTCGCTTACTTGAAGCTCGGCCGGATGCGCACACCTTGCTCCGCGGCTATACAGGAGTCCGCAAGGTGGCGTTTCTCGCACGTCTCTCGTACACCGTGCCAACCGTGCTGAGGCCCTCTAACAGAGCGAGTGGTCACGCTTGCTCGCGTTAGCAGCGGTGCCGGCTACCTGTCGTTCCTATCGTGTTTCACCAGTGCCGCCGTCATTCCCATTCCGTCCCCTTTTGCCGCCTTGCACTGCTGCAGGATCGATTCCACAACGCGTACAAGCGGTGGCGGGAGTCACAAGACCTGTCGAAGCAGAAGCAGCCGGCGAACCACGCTTCGACTTGTCGTCTCCATGGCGGTATCGCCAGAGTTGCGAAGGCAGCTCTCTCTACCCTCGAAAGCAGCTCTGTCGACTTGTCGTTCTGTGCTCTTCTATCACTCATTCTGTTGACAGATCGATGCAAAAATGGACATAGCGACGCGAAAATTTTGTCGTAGTGCCCCATCTTTTGCTCGCGTAGTAAAAAAAATTCGGGGTAAGTTCCTTTTTCGATGGTAGTGGTAAAAACACAGAATGCGGTGCCTAGACACCTAAAATTTAGGCGAAAAAAATCAAGGTTTTAAGCTCGTAGAAGAGGCTTTGAAAAGTGCCATTTAAGAATATATAGGCGCAAGTCATATGTACTTCCCCAACGTATTTCAGGACAAATGTTTTTACTTTCAATGAAAACAGCGGACAAATCTTGTGCTGTGAAAAAGTAATTTTATTGTCTTCTTGAATAAAGGCAGGAGAAGTACCGCAACTTCAACAGATTTATATGAAATGCAGGGTGATTCGACACCGAGAGAAAGGCTTATAATAAAGGCATAACAAGCCAGCGCCAGTTCAATGTTGTACGGTTGAAGTTTTTTTCTCCTGCCAGACGATATTTGTTTGCGAAAAAAGAACGCTCAACGTCCACTCAAGTTGGCGGAGCGTGATTGTACTTCGGAACGCTCAATGACCTAATTCCATCGGGACGATCAGAATGTTTGCCGCTCAGAAATTTTGACCGTTGTTTATGCACACAGAACCAGGAAACTTTGTCCAAGACACATTTAAGCCTTGGAATAGCTCCGTCAAAAACCCCTCCTTCGAGGACGGCGGTTGACCTAAACTGGATTTCTGAAATGAGCTCAACATTCCGAGTCAGATTTGCATCGAAGTTTTCAGTTGCTGAATCTTTTTTGCTGAGAATGTTAAATGCTGTTATCTCGCAGCGCGTCGCCGCCGCCGGCCACCTCCCGCGCAAATGTCATGTGGTTCTTATTAGCCACGCAAGGGAAGCAGAGAGTATTTTGTTGCAAATCGAGTGTGAACCTCACGGGTAAATGTAACGTTGGTTGGATTAGCGGAGAACGAAACAGCGTTTGGGGAGGGGGATGGCGGGGATGGCGTGGAGGGCGCTCCTTGTGCGGCGACTCGTTAAACAATTGTGAGGGGGTGGCGGTGAGAGAGATGACACCGTAGCCGCGCGTGCCGCCCCTTCCTTACCCTTCGCTAGACGCCCCTCTCCGTTTTCTTTCTGCCGTCGCTGCTGCGTTCGGTCACACGGTTACGAGAACTTTCTACGCCGCGAAGCTGAGGCAACGGCTGCCGGAGGGCTGCACCCTAAAAACGGCAGTCCTGTCCTACAGAGGTGGATTAGCGGCGAACCTACTAAGAATACCACCACTCAGTAGCTATACCGATTAACCACATTAGAGAGCACATAAAATTCCTTGAAACTAACTGTTGGTGGTGGTGGGCCTGTGGTGGTGGTGGGCCAGGCCTGTTGGTGGGCGGATTCGTTGCCCTCCATTGAAGCGTGAGCAGGCCGTGTCTAGATGAGGTGAATGGAACCGGTTGGGCAGTGTTTTTAGCACACACGGTGCACCTCGGGACACCCATCCTGACTGGTAATTCTGCTAGGCTTGTTGGGAATCGTTGACTACCTGCCGAACCCATGGGTGAGCGAGAGCCAAGGCGATGGCTGCCTCTTCTGCTGCCGTCACGTCTTGGGTCTTGAGTGAGGCACACGCAAAGAGGTTGGTTCTGGTGGTAGCCACAATGATGGGGAACTGCTTCCCTCGATGTTGGGAGGCGTCTGTGTAGATAACTGCATGATCCCCGCCGAGGGTGGTGCTGAGCGCTTGAGCCCGTGCTTGTCGGCGACCCTCGTGGTATGAGGGGTTCATATTTCTAGGTAAAGGTGGGAGCACCTTAGTTCTTGTCACCAAGAGTCCGGGTATACATCACGCGGAGTGACATTTTGTGCTGCCCAGTCAATCTGATGAAGGATGCGGCGACCCAGTGCAGTTCTGCGCATTCGGAGCTTCTGGTTAGAAAGATGGCCCTCTATCAGCTCTTCCACCATGGTGTGGAGCCCTATCCTAAGCAGCCTCTCCGCGAACGCACTCATGGGAAGACCAATGGCCCGCTTCACCGCATTTATAATCATTATATCAAACATGTTTATGTCCTCTTTGCCGAGAAGAAGATAGGGGGTGACGTAAGTGATTCTCTAGAGGACAAAAGCTTCAATTAATCGAAGGGTATTGGCTTCCTTGAGGCCTCGCTTCTTGGTGGCAACTCGCCTGATCATGTGTATGATTTGATTGATGCTGTGTTCGAGGCGCTGCAAGGATCGTCACTCTTGGTGTTAGACTGGAGATGTAGGACCAGGATCTTGAAGATGGGGCTTGGAGGAGTGATGGCCTGGCCATCAAGGAGTATTTGATTGTCGTCCTTGATGTGTCGTTTGGCGTAAGGGCCGACGACAAGGAGCTCTAATTTGTGAGGTGAACACTGGAGGCCACGGGCTTTAGCGTATTGGCGTACTAGAAGTGAGATTTCATGCGTTGGTTTGAGTTTCTTTTAATTTTTGTAAGTTCTAGAGCATGCTCAAGGTGTGGACACGGCCGCTACACGTTCAGTGGGCGGAGCGCACAGCGCCGCGAGAGGTCGTGTCACGCTCTTACGTGGCATTCAGCGAGAACGCAGGGGTTAAACACGCAGGTCTGCTTGGTGAGTGCACCGCCTGTCTTCCCTGTTACCACGTTCAGGCCGGCTGCGCTAGCGTGCAGACGCAGAATGTCGTGCTCCGTTCAAGGGGCGGTTTTGGCGGCCCAGGTTTGCCGTGGTAACAGGAATCAGGCTTTTGCATCCCAGGAATACCAAGTCATTCTGCCCCAATTGCCAACAGGTACTACAGTTTTAAATACGGTCTTTCTGCACGCCGACCCGAGCGCAAGGCCATACCGCGTCGATGACTTCCGAGACGCGTTCCTGTGTTTGGGCCTGCTTCCGGATGTAATCGCTCTGGGAGCGTACCAAATGAATCACTGCTGGGCGGTGACTTTTAAGAACGGAGACGGTGTGAAGAAGCTGGTGGCCGCCGCGAGCATCACTGTGAAGGAGAGACGGTGCCTCGTGATAGATCCAGGTAATCAAGACGTTCGTTTGAAGTTGCACTGGGTGTTGGACAACGTTCCAGACGACGCAGTGCGGGCAGCGTTTGCTCCTTACGGGAGAGTAACCGATGTAGCGAAGGAAAAGTGGCGAGTACAGGGCTGCGCCGAGAAAAGCTCGAAGACACGCACCGTGTCGTTGAAGCTGAAATCTGGCGTCTCCATCGATGACCTTCCCCACCAACTTCGCGTCGCCAGTGACCTTGCGCTCGTCGTAGTCCCAGGTAGGCCGCCTGTCTGTCTGAGGTGCCAGAACGCCGGCCATGTTCGTCGAGAATGCCGGGTGCCGCGCTGTTCCCGGTGCCGTCGCTTCGGGCTCGATGAGAGTGCGTGTGTGACAACATACGCCAGTGTCGCCGGTCCCGTAGGCGGCAACGATATTTCGGAACATCTCATGGACGAAGTGGATGCCGAAGAAGCCGCTAACGGTGGAGGCGTGGAGGTGGTAACCGTGGTGGCTGATGCGACGGGCAATACTGCGGATGGCGATTCCGATGAAAAAGCCTCTGGTGCGGTGCACGGGCAGGAGACTGTACCAACAGCTGAGGAGTCTGGGCACAACAGTGTTGTGAAGGGAAAACCTGCCGCCCAATCCGAGGAGAAGGCAATGCCCACAGGTGCTTGTGAGGGTATAAAAGTGCAACCTGTGTCCCCGGTCCCCTCTCCTGAGGAAGAGATAGCGGAAGACATGGACAGCACCAGCACGCTACCGAAGCGGCAGCGTGAGGACAGCGACGACCAGACCAGTACTGGACTTTCTGCTAATCCGGATGAGCCGCCTTCTAAAGCGGCTCCCATCCGTCGCTCGCCGTACCGCAAAAAGCCCATTACGGCGGCGAGCAAGAACCCGGCGGCAACAGAACCCACGTGAACATTGACTCAGGGACGGGAGCAGTTGCGGCGACACGAAAGACGGTTCGACCCACGTTGAGAAGGAGAATGTGCTGTATGTGTGTGAATCATGCCCCTTCCTCCTCCCCACCCCCTCCTTTCTTTCCCAGCATTGCATTCGCACTCCTTTGTACTCAATCACTGGCCGGAAATTTTGTATGTACTGTGAAGTTCATTTGTTCTTGCTTGTAAATGACAACTGCGACAGAAACAGTATTACGCATTGGTACCCTTAATGTCCGAGGGCTGTCTGCAAAACGGAGACAGTATCAACTTAGTCGCCTGTCCATGGAACACGAACTTGATGTTATAGCTGTACAAGAGACTAAGATTGAGAGTCAAGAACAAACTGACCGGATGGTACAACCCTTTGCAGCAAGCTACAATGTATGTGTGTGTCATGCCAATGGCCATTCGGGGGGATGTGCAATTTTCCTTCGTAAAACGGTGGGAATCGTAGAGGAGACAGTTGTTGTTTGCGAAACGGGCCGCTTTGTTTGCGATTTTTCCTATCTAAATAAGCAGTGGCGTGTAATGTGTGTGTATGCACCGAACGACGAAAATGAGCGAAGGTGTTTTTTCGAACGCATTGACCCATACCTGAAGTGTGAAAGATTTATCGTGTTGCTGGGTGACTTTAACTGTGTTTGCTATGCTGAGGACAGATTTAAAAACAAACCAATTCGTGATCCTAGCGCACGTTATCTCATTGAGCTGATTCAGGAACATGGATTAGAAGATGTTGGTGCCATTATGTCCTGCGGTAAATCACCGCGGTACACGCACCATCAGCAGGCTAGTCACGCTAGACTAGATAGAGCGTACGTATCAGCAGAATTGGTACCAATGTGTGGTGAATATGAAGTCATGCCTGTCTCATTCAGTGATCATTGTCTGGTATATTTTACCCTAGGAAGTAAAACGAAACACTCTCGCTTTAACTGGGAGTTGTGGAAGTTTAATGATACGCTACTTGAGGATGATTGCTTTCTAATCGGTGTCAATGGCCTTTTAGAAAAAACTCTTCAAGACAAAGTCGAATACCTTCATAGAGCCATGGGAAGAGTTTAAAAGCGGAGTTAAAATGCTTGCTATTGAAAGAGGGTGCATCTTGCGGCAACAAGAAAGGAAAAAAGAAAGCGAGCTTAAACGTGAATTAGAGTTTCTAAGAAGTAGTGATGGCTACAACCCCGGGATTTTCTACAAACAAATAAGGGAAGTAAAAGGGAAGCTCGAGATTATAGATCAAAATAGATACGCAGCTGCAGTTGTTCGAGCTCGATCGGAACGTTTGTGGATGGGTGAAGCCCCTACTAAGCGCTCCCTTAGTGATGAAAAGAGCTATGCTGTCAAGAAAGAAATCAAGCAGATTTGCCATCAAAATAAGCTCACTACAGACCCAGTCCAAATAGCAGGTGCGTTTGTCGACTACTATAGTAATCTGTTTGGTAGAAAACTGCACGTTGAAGAGGGTTTTAAAACTGAATTCTTGCCTCTTATGACCAAACTTGATGATGACGTCAAGGCGGAGCTCGAGGCTCCGATCAGTATAAGTGAAATTGAACAGGCAATAGATGAGCTAACCGCAGGAAAATCGCCCGGGCCTGATGGCTTGGGGGCTGCCTTTTACAAAATGTTCAAAAGCGAAATCGCCACGGCTTTACATCGATTGTTAATCGATGCATACAAAGTAAACCGGATGCCCTCCTCCTTTTGCAGGACACACATTGTTTTGGTACCAAAAACCGAGGATTCTGTTCAATTACTCTCTGTAACTTCTTACCGCCCTATTAGTCTCACAAATGTTGATTATAAAATATACATGAAGGTGTTGGCTAAACGATTGCAAACAGTAATGAATATCATTGTTGGCCCGCACCAAACCTGCGGGATTAAAGGAAGAACAATTTTCACTAATATACATACAATGAGAAACATCCTAGAGTGTTGCGATGAGGGTAATGGACATGTGGCAATACTTCAACTCGATCTTGAAAAAGCGTTTGACCGTGTTGCACATGAAATTTTGTTTTGTATTTTGGAGTACGTGAATGTGGGCGCTGTGATACTGGATGGGGTGAAAATGTGTTATCGGGATTGCTTCGCTAGTCTTATTGTCAATAAGCAAGTTACGCCAGGTATTCAGCTTCTATCGTCGGTTAAGCAAGGCTGCCCTTTGAGTGCTCTGTTGTTTGCCATCTACTTGGAACCGTTTTGTTTAAAGATTAAGAACAGTGGAAAAATAAGTGGTTATAAGTTCTTTGAGAGCGAAGTAAAAGTATTGGCATATGCGGATGATATAGCCATAGTCTGCAGCGACAAAGAAAGTGTTCGAGAGGCAGTAAAAGAAGCTGGAAAGTTTTGTAAACATACGGGTAGTGCTATAAGCTCGAAAAAGTCACTAGGTTTCTGGCACGGGGAGTGGGAAGACACGCCTGAGGTTTTTGAAAATATGCAGTGAACGTTAACTCCGGCCAAATACTTGGGCGTACCACTCAATAACTACAGGTAGCCTACCGAATTTTGGACGCTGGAAACAGAACGCGCAAGAGTTCAGACAACCCGGTGGGGTGGGAAGGATTTGTCGATGTTTGCACGAGCTACTGTGTGCAACTTATTTCTTGTAGCCAAAGTGTTCTATGTCCTTCAGGTGCTGTCCATGACGAGAGTTTCTGTTCAGAAGCTACACAGAGTGTTTGCGGTTTTTATTTGGGGATCGACTTGGGAGCGGACCAGCCGCTCGAACCTGTTCCGCGCGGTTCGAAAAGGAGGCTTGGGGCTCTGCCACTTGTTTCTGAAGCAGATTGTGTCCAGGTTTTGTTTCTTAAGGGATCAGAATAATCCCTTTCTACGTACTGTCATTCAAGTGCGCCTTCGTGATCACATACCTGAATTTGTTGTGTCCTCTTTTGGGGGTAGACGAACGAGTCTATGTGGTTTCCTGCGCGAAGTTGTATGGGCGTTCAAATTGATGAAAGTGATATTTTCGATTGAGTACTTGAGCAACGTACCACGAAAAAAGTTATATAAGGACCTCATTGATGTTATGTTACCCATTCCCCTATACAGGTCTATGTATGCTGTGGGAAGGGAAGGTGATGTGCTCGAGAGGGTAAAGAGAATGCCCGTGCGCGCCTCCGTTAAAAGTTCCACGACTCCACGAGAAAGGGTTAGACATACATTGGAACATTAACTGTCGCATATGCTTAAAGCCGGAAACTATGGAACACATTTTTCTAGACTGCTCAGACGCGAGATTTCACTGGGACATCCTACAGCGCACTGTTAAGAAGGACCTGCCCATAAACCCTTTCGGGATCTGTTTTCTGTCTGTGTGATACAGGGGGCGTGCCATTCGACATGTTTATGTTGATCAGCATGCACAGCTTGTGGCGCACAAGGATGGCTGACAGGCATGCCGATCCCAATGCGCGGCCCGCCAGAGAGTATTTCATTGAGAGTATGGTCAACATACGTGAGGTATACAAAGCGCAAAGCGAACCACCTGAATGGTTACCAATGCTTGATGACCTTGTTCAACTGAAGAGATTTTAAACTTGTGTTTATCGCAAAGGTGGCGAATGTTATAAAATTACTGTAACCTAGTTTTTCGTTTGAGACAAACGGTAATAAAGAAAAAAAAAGACTCGTAGCTCAATCGGTAAGACAACGGGCTCGCGCTCCGTTACTGTATTAGTTCCACGTTCGATTCCTGGCGGTGCCAGTAACTTCTTTTATTTGTTCGCCTGGTTATCCGTTTGGAGGCGTCTTTGACTTTCAGCGGCACAGGCGTGGAACACGCGTGGTTGTATCGCGTTCATTCTCCTCTTTGCTTTATTTTTATTGCGTTAGCGATAGACAGGGCATATCGGCACACGTTTTCGCCGTTGATTCGCGGACACAGCGCGACAGTATAACATAGGACGAAAGAGCTCCTGCGGCCACCGGGCGACGACGTTGGCTGTGGTGTATCTGCGTTCGGGCCTCTGGCGGCCCAGTTTAGTTGCTTGGGGTAACCTCAGGGCGGGTGGCGGCAGCTCGAGCACGGGTTTCCGTGTCTCAGCGTGTTTGACACGGCGCGCTGATTCCGTTTGCAAACGGCGTGCGACAAACGTTGAGGTGGCGCAAAGTGAGAACAGTATTAGCAGAACATGGACGCCCCAAAACCAAAGAGAGAGGCATCTATAACCAAAAAAAGGAACTTTACGTGCTAAAAAGCCCATTATGGCACCAACGTCAAAATAGGCACTTATAGGTACAATAAAGGATTGCTCAAAGTGATCCCTTCCCTTAATTCATGCTTATATGTTAAATAGGCTCGATACGGACTCAAACAAAAATAGGCATTTTGCCTAATGTTCCAGACTCTAGTGATAACAGCCGTATTTCTAAACACACACACTCCTCCTTCTCCTCGAGAACGCATATAATACTAGTGACACAGAGAAGTAAGGAACTTATGAAGCCAGCCAGACCTCCTTCAACGCCCCTTTGCCAAGACCACGCCCTTTGGCCAGACGTTTATCGAGCAGATTGTAATTGTGGTGGAGGCACTTCGGGAGGTATGTACGTGCGCACAAATGCAAAGGCGAAAGCCCTAAGAGTCTCATTCCGTAAAAAAAATGATATCGTTGTTGTGCCCGCTTCACAAAATTCACAAAACTATGAATTGGAAACGTAGCAGTGTCAGAATAGTGCGCACCGCGTGATCCCTGAGCGTGGTGAAACGCAAGTAGAAAAAGTCCACACCACCAACACAGAACCTAATCCTAGCGAAGCGGTGGCGTGTCGCAATCTGCTGCTGACGTAATTCGCGCAATAAGACGAAGAAAAACGAAAGCGACAGAAGAGACGCAGACGCTGTGTAGCAGAAGAGAAGCCGCTGGAAGTAGCTGGGGACATATAGACGAAGAAACGAAAGTGAAGAAAATGATGCATATACAGCGTAGCAGTAAAGAAATTTTTAATCAGTATCGCCAGGCTTTTGCCTTCGAAGGACGTGAGGAGGAATTTTTTTCGCTGGAGCCAGGCATTCATC
The DNA here is from genome assembly GCF_048455015.1 of Haemaphysalis longicornis. Lineage (NCBI taxonomy): Eukaryota > Metazoa > Arthropoda > Arachnida > Ixodida > Ixodidae > Haemaphysalis > Haemaphysalis longicornis. The sequence continues at coordinate 319,659,683 of NW_027526203.1, forward strand.
ACATTATGCGGTAAAAATCCCGTACATCGCATTCTGCAGTGGAAATGATTATTGCCGAGGTTCGCTAAGTTATGCTTTGCGTAATTAAATAATATCACAACAGGAACAAAAATGCTATGGTTGCCCCACACGGAACCCCGCGCGTTTGACAAAACAAACGGATGTTCATTTGAAACTTTTGGCGATTAGGGAAGCGTACTTCGGTTTCGCCTCTTTGGTTTTCTCCTCGTTACGTCTTGCAGTAGTTTTCGCTGTTTTCTCTTTCACTTCGTTTTTGTGTATAATTATAACTTACCCATCTGACGCACACAAGCTCTCGTTCGTGCCTTTGATTATTTGGTGCTGCAGTGCTGTGCTCGTTTGCTCAAATCTTGGCATGCTCCGCTGAGGGCCTTTTAAATAGAAAGTCCAGGTGCTTGGGAACTGGTGCAACGCAAAATTATAATCACTTCTGGTGATCACCTTATGGCATACACGAGTTATGCACAAACTCTCGTGCGCACCCTGTACACGAGAGTTTGCACCCTAAATGGCACAGGTTTCGGTTGTGTAATCAGTGTTTGTGTAGTTAGGGGTGGGGACGACCAACCCTATGTCTCCTTCGACCGACCTCTCCGTTCCGTCGATATAAGGGCTCGTTAGTTAGAACGTCAGGGTGGTTTGTTAGACGCCATGGCGACCGTAGCCCTCGCTTCGATAGCTAAGGGCCCACACACTAATGACCATGTGGTCGCGGCTGGGCCTCCTGGTGGCTTTGGCAGTTTTCTAATAAATGCGAAAAAGAAAAATTTCCTTGTGTGCGAGATTTAGGCGTCTGTTAGATGTCCTAGGGTAGTCTGAATTAATCCGCAGTTTTCCAGTTCATTCGTTGCTGCATCACTAGACGTAGCTTCGGTCATTAAATCCGTTGTCATTGCTCTCTGACGCGATTCCAGACCCCCAGTACATTATAGAAGGTTACTGTGAGTGCGGCCGCCGAGCGGTGTCTGAATTGCGGTCTCTGAATGATTGTAAAACACCGAGTTGGCCACACGTATGGTAGTTGGGCGTGACACTGAGTAAGTGCACCACAGACGACAAAAATTTATATATTCACAGGTGCACTTTTCTAAAGGGGGAATCGGCGCTTGCTGCCCCCCCCCCCCCCTCTCCTTCATCCCGGCCTAGCTCATATCAAAATCTCACATGCAGCCTCGTCTACATTGCTCAACATCGTCGACATCCCTCCTAAATGATAAAAAAACACTCGTACGTTCGAGTGCGTTAAGCTTAATGACCAACGTCCAGAATGTCCCAGAATACTACGGGCTTGCAGAAGTGAGGACTACTTTGCAAAACCATTCGTGAATAATTGACTCTTCGGTTGAAAGCGACTCCCCAGAGTTGCTGAAAATTTACAGCACGATGGTTGGAAAGGTACACCTATAGAAAGAAACTTGATGGGTTCGCTTGGGCTTTACATACGTTCAAGCTTTCCCGAAGCAGCCTTTTATTAAACTATATTTGAGTAACCTGACCGCAAACAATACCCATCTAAACCCATCCCTCTATGGTGGAATGCTCTGGCGAAGAGTGTGCCCCCCGCCCGCCCGCACACACACACACACACACATACTTTTTTTGGGGTGGGGGGGAGCGATGTGGAATGCACACTGGACAGGAGCCTGCCTCATCCGGACTCCGCTCGCAAAGTTACAGCGTGGGCGTACCAACGTAACTGGGCCGTCGCAGGAATAGGCGGCTTGCGTGGGGCATATGCCACGGCTCACGTCGCCGTTGTCGCGACCGTCACCACCGGGATGAAGGAAGGTCCCAGAGCTGCATCAGCAGCTTAGCAAAAGTAAAAATACGTGTCTCAGGGAGAGGAGGCAAGTGCAACAGGAAACTGACGTCAGAGCAAAAAAAGGGATGCGTATGATATGTGGGGGTTGGGGGCAAGACATCTGCATGTAGCCGAGCGGGGTGCCCACGGCATCGTATGGTGACAGTGGCGACGCGGGACTCGACCGAGCGTCCTAGCGCCTCCACCCGAAAGCCGAAGAGCAGCGAGAGCAGCGGGCCGGGCTCGATGCGCGTGTGGAAGACGGGCGCGCCCGCATACTTTTTTCTCGCATCCTCGACAGAGATGTCTCGCTGGACAGCCGTAGCCCTTTAGGCCTTTTTTTAGGCTGATAGGATCTGCGGGGACCCCATATATTCCGGGAAAGCCGGCGTGGCTGTTTGTGCAGTCGCATGCTGATCGTTGCTGCGTATCAGCGTTTCCGCGTAAGACACGCCGGTGGACGTTTTCCAATTTCCGAACGGGTAGACGAATGCCAGAATGCACCAATAAACAAGTGAGTTCTTCTAAGGAGGCCCCGGGTCATTTTTTATTTCTTTTCTGCAGAGGTAAAAAAAAGCAGGAAAGACAGATTTTTCTTATTGGGCAAGCAGTTTATCTACCCTAAATTAGACAGCGTAGATAGCTCCCGAGAACGCAGAATAAAACTACAGAAATTCAAACTGAAAAAAAAATCCGACTCATATTTGTTGATCCAGGCTTCGAAGCAACGCCTGGAATCTAATACCTGATGTATGGGTCCGCTCCAAATCAATAAAACTGTTGGTATTATTTCCCCATGTGGCGTGCAAATATGGTATTTTGTGTTTGTCCCTATAGGAAAGAGCTACGCATTGGCTTATCTCACTAACCCGTGGCTTCGTACTCAGAAGAGGTATACATCTGCCACTAAGATACCTCAGCGGGATGGAATGGAATTGGAAAGCATTCTGCCTTCAAAAGGCGTACGCAAATACTAAAAATAAAACAAAATGCCTGTTTGAGCTTTGCAAATGAGTCAAAGTACACATTCGAGACGCTAGAACTTTCAAGTTGTTTCTTTGGAGGTGCTTTCTCAAATTCCGACCGCTGAATAAATTGCACAAACTAATTTACGAGTCGATCACCCAGGGATCAAAATAAGCGCAAAACAGTGGCGCGGTAGTCAGTCTTATTCTAGGTTTTAATGTACAAACGATATGAAATAGAACCTACTTCTTTTTTTCAAACAAAAGCATGACGTCATTGTCCAGAAGGGATGCAAAAGAAAATGGTTTTGATGCCTGTCATTACGATCTTCTTGAAGTACGGCATAAAATCGTTGCAGAGTAACATCTGCCTAAAAGGCAGCACGACATTGGGGATGATCTCGTGGTGTTAAATATTGGTGTGGTTGGCTTTTCAGGAGCTACGAGGTGCAAGTGGCGTCTTCCAGTAGCAGTCCTTAAACACCATAAACACTCGCCATCCGAGTATTCTTCGTCACAATGCACCTGGATAAGCAAGTGTTCAGTTGGAGGACCCGCCGCGGTGGCTCAGTGGCTATGGCATCACTAGCAGCTGTCACGCGATATGCCGTCAGCGTTTTGACGCTGTTTCTCCGCCCCAAGAAGCATGTTGATGTGCCGTCGTGTTAGCGAGCTCCCCTCTACTCTGTAGGCCCGGGTTCGATTCCGAAAGAAATTGGAATGTAGCGATTTTTTTTTCAGACGAATTGATTTACATTATTGAAATGAATACACATACGTACTTTGGTACAAACTCAGACACTTTATATGCGTTTTTACTCTTCTCAGCTGCAGCCATTATCTTTACCAGACAGCGTAAACGTTGGTTTTTCGTTCAACGGGGACTGGGTGTATAGATGGTATTCACATGAAAGTTTAGCGGGCGATTTCTTCTCTTGGAAACTCTGAAAACCGCCATGACCAAGTCCGCCGTTTCTACGCGTGCGTCTGCTGCTCGCAGAAAAGAAAAAGTGACCCCGGCATCCGTCGTCTGTGCCATTACAACCCGATTCTTGGTCGTGGTGTCAACCGAGATCAGTAATCGGAGCGACATTTTCTGGTGATGCTATTCGCAACTCCAAGTTCCGCGACGCAGTCTGGCAATATCAGTCAAATCAAACAAAATGGCGTCGCAAAGCAGGTCCGCCATCACAGTTTCGCTCGCTGCCGTACAAAGATTCTTACTGCAGCGTTTATTCGCGTTGTTTTGGCGAGGAAGAGCGCATGATTTCAGCCGACGACCTAATTTCGTTCGGGCCCGTCAAAGATCGGAGCGATGAAAACAACCCAGATCGTCACTATGTGCATGCAAACGTCGGGAGGTACCGAGGAACCGCATCGCATTTCGCTCAAGATAGGCTGCCTCTTTATCGAACCAAAAACCGTGGAAGGTAAGTATTGGTCTCGTGCGCACCAGGGATGTCTGAGAAGTGCAAGCACCTTGCTGCTGCTCTCACCCACTGCGACAGGTAAGTCGTGCAGTTTTAACTACCACTGTTCGGGCTGTGATAGAGCTTCGCCGTAGCCTCATGAATAGTAATCTGATGTGAGCGCAAACTGCAGAAAAAATAATTGTCGGAAGCATAAGGGTAATAAGAACACTTTCGGTGTTTTGTTTGTTTCCTTTACATTGTATTTATGGCGCGATGTGCACTTGGAAGCGGAGCACTCGCATATGGCTAGACTCTATAGACGAAAGCGCGTTCGAAAAAAAAAAAATGCTCGACGCGTGTTCTCTTGCATCTTGGCAGATTTTTAGATTGTGCGCTTTATTGTGTACTGTCAAACTGCGTCGGTTATGTAGTGGGCTCTGTCGGCCTTGTGGAGACTGTGTTTTGGATTGTGGCGAAAAACGGAAACGCCGTATATGCGAGGCATGGACGTTCATCTCGCCAATTTCTGTTGTCGGTGCTTCATCACCAGCTGCGAAATGAACGACTATCGGCTTAGAATTTAAACAGCCTTCCAGGTCACATTGCATTAGCAATGACTTCAGTAAGTTTGGTACATGGTGTGTCATTGTGTGCAGTTCCGCAATTCCGCCCGTTTTTTTGCTCCCTGTTATACCTGTCTTCGGTTTGTTCGATATCACCATTGTAATTTATGTCGCATTATGATCACTTTGAATGATTTGAAACAAATATGTTGTCAATTTACAATTGTGTTGCACTAATATGTAAAGGAGTCAGTTTTATTCTCGTGTTTCATCTAAGTATAATTGATTTTCATTACTTCTACGTGTTGCATAATTCAGCCGCACATAAGGGTCGTGGCACACATTCACATATTGCTATAGAATAAAAAAGTTTGTATGCTTAACCTCACGTTATCAGCGGGGTTCTGCGTTTTCGGTGTTTATTTTTGAGCAAATTCGGAGGGCGTTTTTCGGAGTTTAAATATTTTTGCAAATTCGGAATTTTCGGAGCGTCTTTGCAGAGTACACAGAATTCGGAGTTTTTCGGATTATTAGGGCCGTACAGTATTGATCTTTAAGAAATGCCGTGCACATCAATAAAAGAAACCAAACAGCAGAGCTATTTTTATTGCAGAGTCAATATTTGCACCATTCGCGGTGACATCCATTTACAAGTTCTTGTAGTATATGCAGGCATATTTTCCAATGTTAGTGTCTGTCACCGCAGCAAGCTCCTTACGACTGACGAAGCGAAACATTGAGAATGCTCTTTCAACGTTCGCACTAGATATGGGAAGGCCCAGCCAATCCAGTGCGCAACGTGAAAGGGTGGGCCAATCTCGTGCATGCATCCGCCAAAACTTTTTCCTTTTCCTTTTCCAGTAGCCGTACCAAGTTGCACGCGGCAGAACTTGCAGACGACGAGGTCATTGCTGAAAGTTGCTTCAAAATTTGGATATTATTTGGCGTAATCAGCATGGAGCTTTCGCTTCCTGCCCATGGCGCGGTTATGCTGGAATGAACTGACCTTTTCACTGTGACGCCCAATTTTGTACGGGACGGTGCACTGCGAACGAAAGAAAAGGGCAAAGGGGAGGAGCACAAGCAAATAAAATAAAAACTAAAAAGAAAAAGTGGAGGATGACAGTTCAAACACCCGCGTTAAAAAGGCACTTTACGAAGGCAAAAACTAGTGATTGGATAAGAATTTCAGTTCTTCCTTTGTCAGCTTTATGGAAGCTGTGCTAACGCATTTGTCTTTCAATAAAACAATCTGGTAGGCCTCGATGATTTCTCTTGTTAGCTGATCCTCATGTCGGCCTACAATGCTGGTCTTGTCAAAATGTGGCCTACATTTACAATGTCTGCAATGTATGCCCAGATGTCCGTTACTCGTCTTTTCTACATTGTTCCTATGCTCTCTAAGTCGATCATTTAAGCAACGACCTGACTGACCAACGTACTGTCTGCCACACGATAAAGGAATTGAATATAGGAAACGAATATCGAACACAATCGAATAAGATTATGGATGTAGCCCACATTTTGATAAGACCAGCATTTTAGGCCGATACGAGGATCAGCTAGCAAGAGAAATCATCGAGGCCTACCAGATTGTTTCATTGAAAGACAAATGCGTTAGCACAGCTTCCCTAACACTGACAAAAAAAGAACTGAAATCTTTATCCAATCGCTAGTTTTTGCCTTCATAAAGTGCCTTGTTTAATGCGGGTGTTCGAACTGTCATCCTCCACTTTTTAGTTTTTATTGCATTTGCTTGTGCTCCTCCCCTTTCCCTCTTTTCTTTCATTTGCAGTGTACCGTCCTGTATAAAATAGGGCGTCACAGTGAAAATAAACGAGTTGATAGTAGCGCCGTGTTCCTTCCACTTCGTCCTTGTTGCTTAGCTCTTACTCAAACGTTCAATCTTTAGCGAAATGAGGTCAGAGAAGGGCGAATGAAATTCTAGGAGAAGAAAATTTCCGGGAAAAAGGCCCGAAGTGGAGTGGCAGGGAAGGAGAGAAGTGTTTGACCTTGGTTCGACTTTTGCTGTGGGAAGAGATCTTGTTTTTCAGGATAAGGGTCAAAGCGACTCCCTTTGTGAAGCTTGGGAACGTTAGTGGAACGCACAAAAGTGGAAACATGAAAATATAATAGGAAAAGTTGTTCAAGAATCCCAGGGAAAGATAAAGGGTAGTCTGGTTTTCACAGGCGGCGGTCCCTGAATTCGGAGTTTTTCGGATAAATCCGAATTCGCAAATTTTTTTACCGGCGAGTGTTTTTCGGGTTTTATCGGATTTATCCGAAAACGCAGAACCCTAGTTATCAGCAATCTTACCGCTACCTGGCAGGTAAGCCACTTTCTGTCCTATGCAGGTTGTACACAGAGCTAAAAGTAAACATCCTGTGCGACTGAGCAAATCGAGAAACCACCTTGCTTGGGGCGTTTCGCAGTAAGCTGATAAATTGACTTCTGATTATTGGTACCGGGTTGTAGTCTGATGCTGTAACGGCGCTTAAAAACTGGTGCCTTTGCTGAGGGACTTTTGCACGATTAAGTGCCGAAAAGCAAGTGGTCTATTTCCAGCAAATAATAGAACTTTGAATTAACTTGGTTTATTCGACGAGAGCTTGTAGTCCTGCAAGTGTGCAAGGATTGAGCTAACAGGGGTCGAGTGGAGCTATTCAAGAATGTGTATTTTCTGTAAACGTACACAGAGGCTTAAGTACAACTTGGTATGTAAGAATCGGTGTTTCTGTTGCTTTTCAGGCATGGATTGCACCGACGTGGACTGTTCATGGGCAAGTGGCTGCATTACCTCAAATAGGCCGCAACCACACACTAGCAACTAGTGAGGGTAATCCGGTGAAGGAATCAACATTCGCACCATCTAGGGTGTAAACAAATTTGTTCACGAGTGCTCCTGATTTAATTTTAACAGCCTTGTCAATTTTCACATGAGCTTGAGACGCCAGTTCTGCAGAGGCAGTAATAGTGCCTTTCTATTGAGGAGTGAAAGTGGGCTCCCGTGTGCATCCTGCACAAGGAAGAAAGAAAGAAGAAAAAAGGAAAAAGGAAGTTCTGGAGCCAGCTGAGGAATATTGTTTTCTTCAGGTAACTAGCACAATGAAGCTTTGCACTTTGCTGTGACCATGAAGATGACTTACAGCTTTGTTTAATCGAAAAGTTCTGGATTATTTGAGCTTGTCTGAACCCTCAGTACCCTTTTAAGAAAACAACAGGTGCAATTTGATCATTTTGTTAGTTTAAAATTTTTGCGGTGCAAGGGAATAGACATTAGCTTCGTAACGTGAGGAACCCAGGTTCGATCTCAACCAAGGGAAGCGGTTTTCTTTTCGGAGCCTCTGTTTGGGTGCGTGACGTCGTGACACCGTACGAGCTACAAAGACAAGCGGGCCCCTTAAAGTGCTCCACACTTAAAAGGACAGGGCAGAAGCTCACTGGTAACCTATTTTGTGCAGCGAATCATTTCATTATATATACCAAGCATGATGATGAAATGAAATGGCTGGCATAGCCAAACTGTGGATAAGTGCCTGTCTGGTCATTTTCTCGGCTTCTCTGTGGGTATCACGATATGTCTGTATCCAATATTGTATTATGTGTTACACTTGGCCGAGAATATTAAAAAAAAAGTGCCTTTGGCAGCTCGAAAATTTTGGGTTTTGAATTCCGGTCCCTCTGATTCTCAGCAGCAAACGTGACCGCCCTCCCACAAGCTTTGGTTAATAACCGGTCAAAGCAGCAAAATTTTTGTGTATGTGCGGCCTATGTTAGGGCATTTGTGGCTGAATAAATATTCATTCTGTCTGGTATATTCACCACAAATGGAAACAGCAATGCAAAAATACATGCTGTTGCTGCTTCAGACTCATGCTGACACACATGACATATTTACACAGACAACAAAAGAATGGCAATGTCTTACTAGGAGGTCTGAGCCGTCAAGTGCTCCAGAACAATACCCACATATTTCGACGTGGCACATCTCCGTGCCTCGGATTCGTCTACTCATTTGAACGCGTCAAGTTTAGGGTGTGCTGAATAAGATTTTGCCCCCGGAGAAACATCATAATCCCAGAGCAGTACGTCAGCAGATGTTACTGTTAATCATATCACCCTGGTGTAATTGCCTAAATTTGTTTCTCTTGTTGGCCCTTCACTCAGAATTGTTGGCTCGAGGTTCGAAGCTGCCAAATGCCTAGTGTGCACAAAGGTGCCCACTCTCTTGGTGCCATGACTTGCAACGCTTGCTGTTGGTGTGGTGACTAATTCGTGACACAGGCTGGAAGAAATTGGTGCTCCAACCCTCCTTCCTCCTGCAAAATGGCAATATCCCTGATTGGCTCGAATAATGATTTTGATTAAAATGGCGTACAAAATGAGCATTGTTGTGTCACCCCACAGCACCAGTGCCAGCAGTGGTGATCAGAGGCGTGTCAAGAATCCCTGAGCTGCATGGTACGGGTGTAGACGTCTACCTCCCCTGATTTCAAGAAAGGTAGAATAAAATGGGTACTGTGTACGTTTTTAGAGAATGGTTCTTAACTTATGCTTACAGTGGTGGATGGTGGACCGCTGCATCCTTAGCTTCCTTTCTGCGTCCAGCTGTTCATGTCTGGCAGCTTTCACTGCATCGTGGGTTGGTGATTTTGGCAGGTACTGACTATGAACTGCTGTTTTCTTTGGTGCCTCCCTCTTCGCATTGTAGGCTGAAAACCCAGTTCAGAATATCGTTAGCATGCCACGGCAACACGCAGCTTTAAATGAAAATCAGCAGTACTGAAAAAGGCCTGTTTAGAACAACTTGGTTTATATCGAATTGCTGTAAACGTTTTGAAGAAAATATTTGGCTTCTCATGGCAGCGATGACAGCATGCAACTTCCAGGTGCTGGATAAACTGATAAGGCGAACATCTTACGCCGTGGCATAATGTTTAGGGGGTTGGATAGCTGCAGGTGAAGTCAGGTTGTATGCAATCGGGCTGTGATTTAAATTTCTGTACTACATTCGGGGCGCACGTTATATTTCCGGTACATTTTTTTTCTCGCAATGTCGTGATTCTCCGCTTTGAGACTCAAGTTTGACTATTTTGATTCGCAGCAGCCCGCGAAGTTCGCTAATTAATAAATATTAAAGCCGCTCCACTCAACGTAGAAGCTGACGGGAGTGCAGAGCAGTGATTCGCCGTAATGGGCTGTAGCGCCGTTATCCGTTCACTGCATCCTACCACACAGTGCAATTCAAATTTCCCGCCACCAGAGTGCTCGCGGGCCCCCTTCTTGAAACAGCTCCAGCGGGATTTCTGTTCGGTTTGTGCTTGCTTTTCCACCAGCACGTGCCGGTCTTGCACTGCCACTTTTTTTTTGCTTAATCGCAAAAACTAACCAAACGTGCGTTCCGTACTAAATGAACGCGGGTGCTGACGCTTAATTACATTTATTTTGCGTCAAATGTGCCTACAGTTTTTTTGCGCTAGACAACGGGGAGATGTATGACAAGCGCAAGCGTTTCACGAGTTTCGAACGGTTATGACTATATAAACCGCTGGGTTTTCGAAGCCTCTGCGGGACGCCCTACAACGGAACGCGGGGCTCTACTTGGGTCCGTTATCTCGCGGCGCCACCCGATTCCGGCAGTCACTTGACATCGAGCGTTACAGCGGGCTACGACGACAAGGCGAGCCCCTAAAGTGCTCTGCACTTAAATACAAAGTTGTACTAGTTGGTAACAGGCGCGCGGATAACTGCGGGCGTTTGGACCATGCACAGCTTGCTTCCAGGAGCCGAATTCTCTGAAAGGACGGCCATCGTTTTGAAACGACGGGGTACCGCCATGAAAATGCATGTGTTCTCCGTGTGGGGCCGTCGCTTTGAGGTGTTCAGAGGGGAGAATCAGCCACGGAAAAGCACAGTGGCAAGGGCGCGAAGTGACAAGCGAAACGACGGGGGGCAGTGGGTGTCGCGTCGCGCCCTTGCCACAGTGCTTTTCCGTCGGGAGCTTGATCTTTTCTAAGCTTAAGAAGCGGCGCCACCCAGACGAGTTTCCACTAAAAGGAATGGCACCCGTCTCCCAAATGTGGTTGAAGTACTAGAGGAGATCTGTCTTGCGTCCTGCCGGCAGGTTATACAGCATTTGATTACTGATTCCGCCGGGACTTGGTGCACAGCGTCTCCGCAAAATACTTTGCGCGGTATCGAACTCGCGAAGCGTGAATGGCCCATCCAACGCTAAGGAGGACAAAGAAGATAACGGGAAAGAGAGTCCCCCGTCCATTGTCGAAGTGTATGCGTCCACAAATTCTTCAGGCAAATGAGAGATTGTCACGTCATCACGTAATGCCAGGGCCCACTAACGGCCTCTTCGGACGTGACTTACCAGGCATTTAGTTCGCCATGCTCTAAATTCTGGTCACTGGCATGGATACGCTTAATGAAGGGCAAAACGAGGCCCATTGGGAACTCCGTAATATGAGCGTATAACTCCGGACAGCGGAGTTTAGCCTGTTGAAGGTGGTCTTTCTTCGCATAAGCTGCCGATTGGCTCTTCGCCTGGCGGCACACAGATTCTTCAGCTTCAAGTCTGGCCCTAGGAAGTGGCACGGTAGCTTACATGGTCTTGTTTTTCTTCCCTCTCAGACCTAGCCTTGAACAGATTACCTCGCATTACACTCAGCATCTCTCTAGACTGGTCCCAGTTGATAACACAGGCAATTTTTATTTCGCTGCGGTGAAGGCCAGCGACGTTAATGAAGATAGGGAAGTGGTCACTGCCCATGCGGTGGAGTGCTGGGCAACACTGGATTTCTATATTACTGGAATGAACAGTAAGATCAATAGCACTTGCTGGCGCAGGCGGCCGCAAAAACGAAGGAACCCCACCATTCGCAACACACAGGTTTGAACAGTCGATCGTGTTGAAAAATTGTTTTCTTCTGGCATCTGTTTTTTTTTGTAACCCCATAGCGAATGATGTGCATTGAAATCCACACAGTTGGTTTTAGGAGCGGGACAACGATTACAGAGATGTTCCAAGACAATTTGATGTTGGTTATTCTTGCGGGAGGTAGATAAAGTGATTCTCCGCTGAGCTTGTGCTTGCCCAGTTTAATTCTCACCGGAACCACTTCCGCCGCGTCCGAGCAAAGATCCCTGACCGGCAGAAATATATGAGCTACCTCACGCCGGATGTACAGTGCGGCACTACCATCCGGAAACGTTTGGAGTCTCGGATTTTTGTGAGCTACATAGCCTGATGTTGATCTTCTAGCCGGTTGTCCCGCTTCCGACAAAGTGAAGATAGCGATCGGGGTGTCTTTAACAAATAGGTAACTTTCAGCAAGGCGACTTGCTGTACCAGCACAGTTCTATTGCATAATAAGGGGCACTTTTCGTCGTAGTTTTGCAAAGTTGCAGCCTGAAACCCATTTCTTATTAATTTCTAGTAATATGTGCTTAACACGCGTTTGTTCCCTTACCCACTCCGCTCTTATTTTGTCCCTTAACTTTAAACCTATTATCTTCAGTTCCATTGCTCGCTAAAGCGTCCTCAATTTAAGTTGAACCCTTTTACTGAGCCCCGTAGGTGAGTGCCGGTAAGATGCAGCTGTTATTCACTCTCCTCTTCAGAGACAATGGTTGGCTGCCATTCATTATCTAAGAATGCCGGCCGAATGCACTCCACCCAATGTTTATTCTTCTAATTATCTCTGCCTCATGGTTGGGATATGGAGTCACTACTTGGCCTAAGTAGATATATTCGCTTACGACTTCATTTGCCTCGCCACCTATTTCAAACCTCTGTGCTCTATCGAGGCTATTGGGCAGTGCATACGGGCAGGACATGTGAAGGCAAGATAGCCGTTGGTCATTAAAGGTAGCAGAGTGGATCCCTAGAGAAGGAAAGCGTGGTAGGGCGCTGAAGAAAGTTAGGTGGGAAGATGAGGTCAAGAAGTTTGTGGGGATAAGTTTGTCACAGTCATCACAGCACCGGGATAATTGAAGATCTGTGGGAGAGGCCGTTGATCTGCAGTGGGCGTAGACAGGTTGTTGTTGTTGTTGATGATGATGATGATGATTACATCCTGAATACGCCACTTTATTGTGGCGGGAAGGAAACCAAGGATACTAAAATGACCGGCTCTAAGCCGAGAACTGTCTCAAGGGGGATCGTGGGAGTGCCAGGAATCATTGACACGTGGTGCGACCGCAAGACTGCAAAAAGGGAGCATTGAATTTCGCCGGAGTTTCCGCCTTTGGCCTCTTCCTGTTAATTATGGAGTTCTTTCTAGGCTTGAGAGTGCTGATCTCTTCTACGCGGATTTGTCTTTATATCCCGAGGAGGCTCTTGAGCGGATTCAGGGGGAGGAACTGGCGACGTCGGTAATGCTGAGAATCTCGTACACTGACCTTTAAATTTGCAGGTTCCAAAGGTGGCAACACTGGGATTGTTGTTCATCAGATGAATTAGGAGCTTGTGGTGGGAATTTCGGCCCAGAGATAAACGGGTTCTGTCGCTGTAATGCAGTCACACGAAACGGGCATTCACGGTATCTTGGTGGGTGATCACCACCACAATTAGCACAGGTAACATTTTTTTTTCCAGTTCATAAAATGGTGCGGGCCTCCGCAACGTTTGTAGCGATGCCACCTCTGCGGAAGTTGGAAACATAACCGTAGCGTTGACACTTAAAGCAGCGCGGAGGTGCCTCCGTGTATATATTCGGCAAACTCGCACCTTGAGTGGCGAAGCTTGATCTTCTCGGGCCGTTCTGAGTTGGGAGCAAATGTGAGCACAACCACGTCGGTCGGTACGACTTGTCGCATAGTGCGTCTCACATTGAGAAACCCCTGACCCTCTGGGTAGGCTAGGAGCTCCTCTGCCGAGTTCCACTTGGGGACGCCTCTGATGACGCACGTGTACGGCACATGGGAGTGCGGTAGCCGGGCAGACACCGCCGGTCGGCGTTTGATGGCCGGTTGTTGTCCAATTCAGCTCTTATTTTGTTGTTTCTCGTTTTTCCTGCCAAGATTTCTCCAAGAACAGCGGCCTCTTCATGGAGATACGGTCCCTGTGCGTCGCATAGGATTCCGTCAGAGTCGTCCCCTTTGAGGAGCTGCCGGAGTTCGAGTGAAATCCGCAGTGGTGGCACCATGGCTGCCTCCTTGCTACAGCGGGAACTGGTCTCACCGAAGGAAAGCGCTCCGAAGAATCATCGGTTGAGCAATCGCACAAGCGACCTAATCAATGTGACGGCGGCAATTCCACTGCCGCTACTCCGGCCACGGAGCAGGTTTCATTTACCGGCGAGAGGGATAATACCGCTGCGGAGACGGACGACGGGAATCAGCAAGGCTTAAAGGTTGTGAGCTATCAAAAGCAAATAACTGTTGGTATACTCGTTCTGTTATCTCCCGTGGAAACTGGCAGAGACTTGAGGCGTGAAAACCCAATTGGCCTTTTTTTTGCGGTTTCGTCTTTGCTGGGCAAGGCGCCCAACCGTAGTTGGTTGACAGCTCAAGGCTCCTTTCTACTCAACGTGACCTCCGAGGAAGAAATGAACGCCCTTTTGCGATTTGACCGGGTGGGCCCCCAGTAAAATTTCTTACCAGCAATGCATTTTGTATAGTGGTGAAGCCATTTGTAAATGAGCTTGGTGTATTGTGGAGCGACTGAAAAGAATGCTTATGCGTTAGTGCACAATTCTCAGAATTCCCGCACCATATTATTGTGGGAGGTGGAAGCGAGCTATTGGAGTGTGTAATTATGTTTTGTGACTGGAAAGCGGAGAGACGATGACCTCGAACATGGATGGGGTCAGTGGGTGCATCAACGCAATATACAATGCTATTCTTGTACCGTGATGTTGGGACACTTTGGCTTCAACTACAGCTCGAATGCGAGACCAAACTTTTGGCAGACGTCAGCTTCACGTACCCGACTCAGACCAGAAGGTCACGTCTAGCAGTGGGCCAAAGCGAGGTAAAAGCACGTCTGAGGCCCATGACGCCGTAGAAGCGCTAACGAGTCTGTCACAGCGGTGTTACGCAAAGAGCAACGCCGAATAGGGGATAGAAAACCGAGTGACATCCTGCCGTAACCTGAGCCCCACTGAATTATTGAGACGCAAGCCTGTGTTCCGGCCCTTTGTTGGTGGACACGAAGAGGGGCCTCGAATAAACTCGCAGAAAAAACTTTAGCTCCCCATACTGCACCCGCGTCAATCGACCGAATTTCTCATTACTGGTTAAATCTTCAAACATTTTTATGTGGTCTCAACGAAGAAAGCCGCCTGTCCGACCGTAACACTTCATGTGTCCCACTTGCGTCGCATAAGAAAACGCAAAAAAAAAAAAAAAAACTCACCAGGACCGTAATATTTTCCTGACTGCTGATAATAGCTCTAAAGATTGTTTCCCAGAAATGCATTTGTGCGTGGTAATGTAGCGGACTTTAGAGAGCTACGTGTGCTGCACTTTTTAGGAATGCATGTTAACTTGCGGAGGTATTTTATGACCGGCCTTTGGGATATCATAACTTGGTATCAGAGTTCTTATGTTACCCCTGAAAAAAATGTTTCCCCAAATATAAATGTGTGCATAATAGTGAAGCCAACTTTAAAGGGGTTTGCTGTACAGCATTTCACAGGAATACATTGGTCGTATGAAGGTATTTTATTAAAATACTAGGGACTTCCTTCTTTCAAATCAGACAAGTTTACATTGCCCCTCAAAAATGTCATCGGAACAATGCATTTAAGTATAGTTCTGAAGTCTACCTCAACGAAGCTCTGTATATAGCAGAGCGGTTTACCTCTTTATATCCGGCAATTCGCATTTGAGAGTTTCCGAAGCTTTTTTTTTTCCTCTTGCAACTTTTATTTTGATCATGAACGTATTGTTATGCTGAGCAGCTCTTGCTGCTAAAGCCAGAACCGAGAAGAAGAAGACTTGTATTGCAACGCATAAAACCCACAGAGGACACAGCCAAACTTTTCCCGGCATTTCTCTTTCCGGCGCCTCAACAGAAGAAATACGAAAGGCACCGACAATTTTATTAAAAGCTGTCCTCACTAGAAAGGTTGAACGCATCCACACAAGCAACAACAACACCAACAAAAGCAAATGTACATCGTTTTCTTTCGAGGAAATGCGTCAGTGTTGCATTTCATCTCCCTTACACTGGTGTGTTGAGTTCTTTTAGCTTTCTTTCGTGATTGGCAAACTGTTGACAGCGAGCACGTCTTTCTGCACCACAGGGTCCAGGGGACACACAGACATCTGTCTCATAAATAATCAGGTGGTGGATCTACAAGAGTCGAAAACAGGGGAACGCTTTGGCAAAGCTGTTCAGCTTTTCGCCTATGCTCTCGGGAGAGTGGCGACTTTTACACACTGCAGGGGTTCCACTTTGTCATTTTTAGCCGTTATTTTCCCGTACAAGCGTTGGGCTTTTTTTCTGGTGTGCAATTGTCCGCATCAGAGTTTCCCGTTAGGTCGTATATTTTGTATTAGGACTGCGCGTTATTTATTGTATAGGCTGTCGCGTGTCACGGTGAAATATCGAGTTGCCGCAGGGGTTGCGAAAATAAACGTATCTTCGGAAGGACATTTAAAAAAATATAATAATAAAAAAGAAAACGCTCAGATTTTTACAGGCCATAGGGACGCTGTTTTCGTGCATTCACATATTGCCGAAGAAGCGTACTTTGTGTACGCTCAAATTACCAATATCTCCAGCGCCGCACAAAGGCTACCATTCATTTTTCGGTGTGTCTTATTTTCCTATTCTGCACTCTAAGGCACCCGAACCGTTAAGTTTCCCCGCAACGCACCCGTATGGCCATTTATGGCGGCCAGCCGCGGCCGTTCAGCGAATGACGAGGCTCAGCATACGATTGCGCTCAGACTTGTTGTCTTCACTGTGGTGTGCAATGAGACAATAAAGTTTTGCATAGGGGAGTACTAAGCGGAGGCTGCAGTTTTGAGCAGATTCGTATGATGGGGGTCGCCATTTTCCAAATAGACTCCGCTGGCCGCAGTGAATGGCAAAACCAGTGAACGCTGTTCAAAAGTGCCAGCCATAGAGTTAAGCTTTGCGGGAGACATGGCTCAGGTGCGAGGGGCCCACCGCTAATTTATTGATTCCAAAGACAAGGGGGCACCTAAGCACTCCGTCCGGTGCAGTGCACGCGAAAGCATTTGCCAGTATTGTGGGCGACGCCACAGCGCCATGGATTGCAAAATACACATTGGAAAACAAAGTTCAAGAGCAAAGCGGGTTTCGGTCGAACCACGACAGTTCAAAGCAATCACACCACAAGAATCGTAGTACCACATTGAAAGACTCTGGTACTACTTTGCATATGTTAAGAAATAGTACTGTACAAACGAATAAAGAAAACAGTCAACTCGCAAAGTGCACGAGAAATAGAATAGGTAAAAAGACCGATACACAAGGAGAGAACACCAACAAGGTTTACTTACGTACAGGCCTGCGAGCTGGCCTTCATCAGAGTAACGTATAAACTGACAGCACGCTACTTGACAACATGGAAGAACCAAGGGTGGGGGAAGTAGGGGAAAAGAGATTTATTTTTACTACGGGGAGTGATTATTGGGACAGGGGACGAAGGACCTTATACAACAGGGAAGCGAAAGGGAGGAAGTTGTAACCTACGGCACACCTATGTACAGTCGTGGGCTGAAGTATACGGACCGAGGGAGAAGTGGCCAAAACTGGCCGTTGCGCCGTCTGGTTGCGCGGCGCCAGATGTCGAGACCGCGCACAGCGCGGGCGCGGCCTAGAAGTTCAGCACACATGCCGCTATAGCTCGCATCTTCGCGACTGCCTCACGCTCCGATAAATCAGCCCCTGGGGAACCTCGCTGCCCTTTTTCAGTCAGCTGGCCAACACGTCTTCTGTGGAAACGGCATGTATGCTCGCGCAATCGGCGCCAACGCTGCTCCGCAGGCAGAGCTGGGGCGTTGGTAATTATCTCGTGGTTGAAGCTTTTTCTTTTTTTTATTCACCTCGCCGTTTTTTCCCACCACCAGGGGGCCACGCCGAGCACGCGCACCTTGCATGGGCTCCGGCTTCTTCGACCGTTCTTGGCTGTCCAAAGGCACGTCCAACGCTTAAATAGTTATCAGCGGCTTCCTACCACCACGCCGGTCACGTTGATACCACCGACGTCGACCTCGGACTACATATACGGCCAAAATCACGAGTGGAAGAACTGACCCCGCCGGCGGCCACAGCTATAACCTACTGCCGCCCAGCTGGCTGCCGCCGCCGCCGCCGCCCCGCTGGTTCTCCCGGTGCAGAACCAACACCCAGCTGCCACCATGCATCCGGCGCAGGTCAACACCGCACCTGCCGTCACGCACACGGCTACGGAAACCGCGACGGAGTTCGACACTCTCAGCGGACGTGCAATCCCGCCACCAGGCCCCTGGAAGTAGATTCTACGAGAGCGCCGAAACCTCAGACAAGCAGCACCACCCACATCCCCGTTTCCTGTGCCATGCACTCAACAAACCACTCCAAGAAGGACACTGACGCCTCGACTGCCTGATAAAGACTATAAAGTGATCTACCGACCACGCACAGGACTTCGCGTAGCTGCCTATAATGGCCGACAAATGTCCCAAAACATAGAACAGACTATCAAAATCCTGGAGCACGTGTTCAACCCCTATGTAACGATACAACCGCAAGCATTGCAAAATCTAATTGTCGCGAGCACGCCCGACGAAAACTCGCCATGGCACTTTCTGAAATTAATACACTACATCTGGGTACAACAGCCTACGAAGTGCTACTCTACCTAAACCCACCTCCAGGTACGGTCCGTGGAGTGATTCATGGATTGGACCAGGGCACCACGACGGAACATTTACCCTACATTCTCGCATCCAATGGACCCCGTATACTGCATGCACGAATGTTGGGTGCCTCCACCTCTGCCGTTGTAACTTTTGAAGGACCACTTGTACCTTTCTACATCAAAGCCTACGGTCTCTTCAAGCGATGCCGCCCGTATCGACAAACTGTGCAGTGCTGTTCTCTTTGTGGTGAACTTGGACACAGACAGGACTTTTGTCCTAACCCTGACACACCTGTATGCGCCCAGTGCCATACCAAAAACCCCACACCTGATCATGACTGTGCACCTACTTGCCAACTTTGCGGCCTAGATCACCCCACGGCCAGCAAGGGCTGCCGCAGAAAACTCCGCCCAACGCCTCCACCCGTCCGCGTCCAGAAACGAGCATCCGCCAAGCAGCAGACCTTCCATAACCCGCCCGATCGTCAAACCCAGTCGATGCCGCAACCACAGAACGTTCATCGCCCAGCTCAAACCCAGGTGAGCTGGTCAGCTGTTGTCACCTCACAGCCCACTGCTCTAGACCCCCCCCCCCCCCCCCTGCCCACACAGCTCAACCAACCCCCTGCCTCCGTTACCGACACCAGCATCCACACCCTCGAAGAAGAAAACGCGCACCTACGTCGACAGCTGGAAGCTACGGAAAAGCGCACTGCCACCTCAGAACAACGTATTCAGGAGCTGCTAAGTAAAATTGAACTCTTGACTTTACCACGACAAGAATTCACAGCACCACCGTCTGCACCGCAAGCACCCATACCGGCAATCGCTGCCAACATACAAGGCCCCTCCCTTCCCTCTTCGGATGTAGGACGCATAGAAACCCTTATACGTGAAATGGGCTATCAGTTCAACAGCCGTTTTGCTGAACTAGCAGAACGCCTCGTCGCCATTGAATAAACAGAACGAAAAAAGCCCATAAAAATCTCAAACAACACACCGCTCCCCGAGACCCCAACAACGCAACCCCTAACCTCCCATCCGACGATGACACCTTCTTCCACCTATGCACGACTCAACGCCTCCGTCCTCGTTACTTGTATGGCAATGGAACTGTGGATCATACCGAAGCAAGCAAGCCTCACTCCTTCCACTTACACAGCAAAATTCCCCTGACATCATTGCCTTACAAGAAACTGACACCGACCACATTGCATGATGACCCATGAGTATTTCTTTTTACTACCAAAACAAATGAGGCCTACGGACAAAAGCGCAACAGTTCTTTGATAATGTGGTTCTTTTCGATCATGACGTATACTGCATTACTGAAACGTGGCTCTCAGACCAAATTGCTTCAACAGATTACTTCCCGGACGAGTACGCTGTCTTTCGCCATGACAGAGACTACGAACGCACCGGTCGAAAGTACGGTGGAGGAGCTTTAATCGCCCTGCGAAAGTCCATGGTTGCGTTTCGCCGAGCTGATCTCGAATTGGGAAATGAATGCGTTTGGGT
Source organism: Haemaphysalis longicornis (assembly GCF_048455015.1). NCBI lineage: Eukaryota > Metazoa > Arthropoda > Arachnida > Ixodida > Ixodidae > Haemaphysalis > Haemaphysalis longicornis. Next base: position 319,679,793 of record NW_027526203.1, read on the forward strand.
CGAAACAAAGACAAACCGCGGAAAAAACCTGCTCATTGGCGTGTATTATATGCATCCAACTCTAGACTTCCCCGCATTCGCGTCCGTTTTTCAGCACCTCTCAGAAAGTATAGACCCTGGAAAGTACAACATTCTTTTATTCGGTGATTTCAACGTGCCCGGCCGGTGGTGGAATCCCGGGGAAAATGTTGGCAATTCTACCAAAGCCGCTCACTTGTTTAACTTTTTCTCATTCGCTGGATTGGCATATGCTGCACTTCCTCCTAACCCAGCAGGAAATGTCCTTGACATCGTCTTCTCGAACTTGACCTCCTTAGACCTTAAACACGCTCGAGAAGCCCTTGTTCCGGTCGACCCGTGGCATGAACCATTCACTGTCACAGCTTTACTACCGGTTGCCTATGAGCGGCGCATGGAGACCCCATTCTTTGATTTTCCCCGTGGCGATTATAATGCCCTCTACATAACGCTCCAGGAGACGAATTGGGAGCCAGTCTACACATCGCATAATGCAGACGCAGCGGTGCAGCTGCTCACAAAAATTGACCAAAAAGCAATGGACGAGCACATACCAAAAAAGTCTAAGCGCCCTCATCAATTCCCTTTCTGGTTCAGCAAAGAACTCCGCAGCGCGCTGCGCAGTAAGCGTCGATTCCACAAACTAAGGAAAGCTAAAAACGACACGTCCGCCGACACTAACTTCAAAGAACAGCGCTCACTTGTGAAAGTGCTGCTCGCTCGCGACAAAAAACATTTTTCGGACTTCACAGAATCTTCGCTTACCCGATCTCCGAGCGACTTCTGGCGGATCTTTAGCACGCGCACAAGAAAGGCCCCTGAGCGGATTACTCTGCAGGATGGCGACACCATCGTTTCCGACCCAGCCAGCATTGTTGAAATATTCACAAAACACTTCTTGTCCGCGTACTCCTCGTCACGCGACAGCGGCTTCCCGCTTTGGCTCGCGCAGATAGGTGATGTCATACACACGCCCAACATAACCGTTGAGGATGTCACGGCTGCTATCCGCAGCCTACCTTCGAAGAAATCCTCAGGCCATGATAACATCCCATGCTTCATTGTAAAAGGCTGCTCTGCCACTTTCGCGCCGTTGCTCTGCCACATTTTTTGTCTCTCGCTTGAAGAGCGGCACTTTCCGACAAATTGGAAACCCGGCGTTGTTTTTCCTCTCCATAAGTCCGGAAATGCGTCGGTGCCTGGGAACTATCGACCAATATCTCTCCTTTGTTCTTTCTCAAAAGTTTTCGAAAAAGTAGTACACCGTTATCTCTTGTCCAAAATCCGGCCCCTCATTCATAGTAATCAGCACGGTTTTATACCTGCCCGGTCCGTCGAATCAAACCTTGCCTGCTTTCTGAGTGACGCCAGCAAGTACATACTTTCACTTCAACAAATGGATGCCATCTACTTCGACTGCAGCAAGGCCTTCGACCGCGTAAACCATGATTTGCTCCTTCACAAACTGTCTGCTTATGGCTTGGCTCCTGCTTTCTGCGAGTGGTTTGCAACCTACCTCAAACACAGAACAAACTTTGTTCAGTACGCTGGTGCTAAGTCTCGCAGCTTCACTGTACCGTCCGGGGTTCCCCAGGGCTCTATTATCGGTCCTTTATTGTTTAACTTATTTGTGAATGATGTGCAGTTAATTATAAAGCCTTCATCTCTATTGCTCTATCGCGCAGTGGGATCAGAGGCGGACTGCGCACAGCTTCAACGCGACGTACAAGCAATCTCCCTCTGGTGTAAAACTAACTACTTAGATTTGAATCCATTGAAGACCGTTACAATTACATACACTCGAAAAACTTGTCCTTTAACCTTCCCATACCACCTCGACTCTCTGACGATAAGAAGAGTAAGCGAAGCACGTGATTTGGGCGTTCTGATGGATTCGAAACTACGATTCACACCGCATGTTAACTACCTCGCACGCTCATCTCTTCGGACTTTCGGCGCTATCTCTCGTGCAACAAGGGACTTCTCAGGAGGTTCGTGTTTTCTTGCTCTGTACAAAGCCCTTGTACTCCCAAAGCTGGAGTTTGCATCGGCAGTCTGGAACTGCATGAGTGCGTCGTCGTCTTTGCGCTTGGAAAGGGTTCAGAAAAGGTTCACGCGCATCTTCTCTCGCCGCTACACCCTACACGAGAAATGCGCTTACAAGGATGTCATCAGGCGGCTGAAGCTCGAAGAACTGCAATCTAGACGCACAAACCGCGATTTAGTGTTTTTGTTCAAGTGTATCCACTCCAGATTCGACAGCCCGAAATTAGTGAGCTCTGTTCGGCTAAGGGCACCAATTCGAGCTCTCCGCCCCCACCTTTGCTTTGATGTGACCACCTCAGAGATGCTGTCTCCACTGTGCCGTGTGCAACGCGTGTATAATGATGACTTTCGGGTATCTTTGGACGTCTTTTCCGGCAATGTTAACTCTTTTAAACGCGCCCTGAAAAACGCATGCATTTGAAGCCGCTGTTGCCCATTCAGTATGGTATAGAAGTTATCTCGTGTTCGTGTTTTCCGTTCCCTTCCCATTTTCTACACTTGCACCGTTTGCCGTACACATACTCCCGTGTACCTATGTATGTGTGTCCACACGTGTGTGTGCATGCATGCACGTGCGCATTTGCCTGCACTTGTTCACCTTCACATGCACCCGCGTGGGCATGCGTGTATGTATGTTTTGTTTGCACTCACGAGCGTATGTACCATGCATACATATAAATTTTGCTTTATATGTACTTATTTCCAGTATCCATGTTCCCCAGTAAGTTACGACGGTGTATTGTACTGAACTTGCGTGTATGCCAATGTACTTTGTAGTATACCTTGTCACAAGCTGTGTCTAAGCGCGTGCTAATGTACCTAACTGTAATCTTAATTCCTTAAATGTATAAATTGAGTGTGTGTGTGTGTGTGTGTGTGTGTGTGTGTGTGCGTGCGTGTGTGCGCGCGCATGCGTGCGTGCTTACGTGTGTGTGAGTGCGTGTGCGTGCCCGTGAGCACGCGCATGTGCGGTGGTACTATGTACTTTGTGACCCCTGCACTTCATAACCAGTCTCCATGTTTTACCGTTTTTTTATCTGTGTGTCGCCCTGTCCTTTTTGTGTGTACCACCCAAGAAGGCCTAGTGCTGTTGGTGGGCACCACCCAATAAACAATAAACAATAAACAATAAACAATTACGAGGATCCACAGCATACACCACTGACCCTAAATCCAGAACGGCCATCCTAGTCTAAGCTTCCCAAACGGCACAGGCACATACTCTTCCCACCACTATAGACTACACATTCATCGAGCTGCTGCCCCGCAGGAAGTCCCATACCAGCCTTTACATTCAAAATATATACAGCTCACCTACCTTATCACTCTCTGGAATTGACCGACTACTAAAACACGTACGCCAACGCACCAAAGGACATAAAATCGTTGTCCTCGGAGACTTCAATGCTCCGCACACAGCTTGGGGTTATCGGAGAAATAACCGGAAAGGAACTTGGCTTCAAGAAGCCGTTCAACAAAACAATTGGCCGCGTATCTGCTCCTTTCGATGCAAATGTCGTCAAAAGACGATAGTCTTTGTAGACATTTGCCAAGGAAATGCCCTCCTTTGCTTTCCCGCTCACCTTTCATGCTGTTCCTGTACCGTCGCGCTCATCCCAAGGTAAACACACTAAAGGTTTGCGCAAGACGATTGGAATTTACCGCGTTCCACTGCTACAGGCCGGGTTTCTCGATGCCAGCGCCGCAGTATGGCGGAGACGCGCGTGAATGGTGGCGGCCGACTACAAGGTTTATAGAACCGTGTGGCCGTGCTCCACGTGCGTTCCAAGCAGAACGTGGAACCTAGCTAGAGGAACCTTTCGTTGCTGTTGCCGCGTGAATTTTTATATGCCGCCAGGAGGCGGCGGGTTTCTGCAGTAGATGTACAATATCATTTGTTATCGAAAAACCAAGCATCCATGAATTTTTTAATAAAGGAACACTGTAAATATCCCTTTTGTACGAATTTCCTGTCTTATATTTGCGGGATGTCTTGTTCTTGTTCAACAAAGTTGACAAGTAAACTGGGCTTAGACGTTTACATTTGGCTGTGAGTATATAAGACTGTTGCGCAATATCAATTTAACTTTGGCCGGGTGGCTAAATCGAGTTACAGACAGACAGACGGACAGACAGACATACGTACAGACAGACAGACAGACATACAGACAGACCAAAATTTCTGGGTTTAAGTTGCCCAAGAAAGACTATCGTCTGTAATAATCTCCACCTCTGAAATACCTTCGGCACCCCCCCCCCCCTCCCCCCCTCCCCCCCCCCCCTCCGTATCGGCAACAGTGTTTCAACAAACACCTCCCCTGACCTCACGTTCACCTATAACATCGACGATGCCATCTGGTCCTGCCTGAAAGAAACTTTAGGCAGCGATCACTACATTAGCCAACTTCAAATCCCACACCGCAAAAACAATCAGCAGCGAATTGGCACGGCCAGACTAACTGACTGGAAAAAATATCGTGAAAACTCCCCCACCGATCCCATCGACGATATAGAAGAATGGTCCGCACAGCTCCTCACAGAAGCCTCCAAACATACCAAAGAGTTAGCGCTAACCGACGACAACCCAGCCATTGATGCCCACTTGCTCCACCTCTGGGAAGCCCGAAAAAGACTCCTTAAACAATGGAGAAAACGCAAAACAAACCGTAAGCTGCGGATTCACATCGCCAAACGCACGGTAGAAGCAGAAACTTACGCTCGTCAAATAAGTCAACAAAACTGGTCGTAGTTTTGCAATAAACTTCAGGGAACCTTGGGAACCTGGCATCTTCTCCGCTCCCTCATGGGAACAGAAGAATTCAAATCGACTACGGCGCATCAACTGCGTAGACTGATACACAACCATCCAGGCACTGAGCAAGATCTCATACAAGAACTAGAGAAGCCCCTCAAAGCAACATCGGCAAACCAAAAGCAACTTATCCCACCATACACCGGTACCCCCAATCCAGATTTAGATGAACCTTTCTCGATAGCAGCAATGGAAGCCGCAGTGGGTAACCTCACAAGAAACACCGCCCCAGGAAAAGACAAAATTCCGAACAAACTATTTCGCAACCTCGACCCAATAGCTCTTGAAAACCTACTACATTACATCAACAATCAATGGACATCTGGCTCCCTACCACCACAATGGAAACTCGCGGAAATAATCCTCATACCTAAAGCGGGAAAACCCCTTAATACAAAACATTGATGACCAATCTCCTTAACCTGATGTGTTGCAAAACTCCTAGAACACATGGTCCACAATCGACTTTCACCCCACATCGAGGGCAACGGTTGCTTCCGAAATACGATGTATGGATTGTGCTCACATCTCTCACCCCAAGATGTTCTGCTTCAACTGAAAGACTATATCATTGACAAACTTACAAATCACCACAAATTCTCGATCCTGGCTCTAGATAGACATCAAAGGACAACATCACTCATCAAGCAATCCTCCAAGCTCTTGCCTTCACTAACTGCGGCCAACGTCTCTACGACTACATTGCCTGATTCCTAACCAACCGCACTGCAACAGTGGGAATCGCGCACTTCCGTCCCGACGCTTTCCAAACTATGCCTAAAGGAACTCCCCAAGGCTCAGTGATATCTCCACTACTGTTCAAAATCGGCATGAACGATCTACCTCCTCTGTTGACAACTATCCCCAACCTGCTACACGCCCTATACGCCGATGGTCTCACACTCTGGACTCCTACGGACTCCATAGGTGACCAAGAAGACGCCCTCTAAAGTGCCATCCAAGTAGCACAACAATACCTGCAAGCCAGGAAATTGGAATGTGCCCCCCAAAAATCCGCCTTACTTACACTGTGTAAACTAACAACCAAACAGCGCGCCAACTCTATACCGGATCCTGAACTCAGCATCAATAATCAGCCCGTTCTTAGCGTCCACCCCCCTCCGAATTCTGGGGCTCACTATTCCGAAAGACGGGTCGGGTGCCCAAACAATTCTGCCACTCCAACGTACTCTCTCACAATTAATGCATCTTATCCATCGAGTTTCTCACCGAAGATTTGGAATCCAATAATCGATACTCTGCGCATAATCGAAGCCATCCTTATCAGCCGGATTGCATACAGTGCTCCTTACCTAGCCGTAAAAATCCTCCGAACAAAACAAACTGAACACCGCGATACGGCAACCCTAGAAAACAACACTAGCATTGCCCCTTAAAACGGCAACAAACAAGTTACTACAACTGGGCGTCCACAATACGTGGGAAGAAATCCAAGAAGCGCACCGAATTTCGCAATTCACACGCCTCCAACTCACCACCACGGGAAGAGCGACCCTCCGCCGGCTAGGGTATTCGACTCCACAACAGCAAGACGAGAAGACACGCATTCCCGGACCCATTCGACAACACATCACAGTGGCTCCAATCCCACGTAACATGCATCCGACCTATAACAAGGCACGACGAGCAGCAAGGACACGAGCAATCCATATGCAGTATGACCACAGCCCCTTCAGTCACTATGCAGACGCCTCTCCATACCCCCACAAATCTGCCCACGCTGCTAGTGTGACCGACGCCAAGGGAAAAGAGTTACCCGCAGTCACGACCAATACAAAATCGATAGACACAGCCGAAGAAGTTGCTATCACCCTAGCCTCTACCACTTGCGAAGACTACACAGTTATACTGACAGACTCCCAAGCTGCACGCCGTAATTTCCTGATCGGACGAATATCCCTACCAGCATTTCTATACTAAAACAAACTAAACGACTTCCTGAACTACACATTGTCTGGTCACCTGGCCACGAAACCCTCAAAGGAAACGAGTTGGCACACGCCGCTGCCCGCGCGCATACACACCGGGCCGTTTACCAAGAGAGTGATAAACTACAAGATGACGACATCCTCAAGCCTACGCCCTTGAGAAAATACGCCGACATACTCGCCCACTACCGGCGCGGTCACCAACAATACCCAGCACCCCACCCCCACTTATCCAGAACCGAAGATACAATACTCCGACGACTACAAACGAACTCTTACCCACACAATACCCTACTGCATGCAATGTACCCCACCCTCTACCCCGCATCTTGCAAATACTGCCCCCACCCTGGCACCCTATTCCATCTGGTATGGGGGTGTAAACAAACCCCGTCCTTACTCCTAATCCCCAACCTACATACGAGCAGTGGGTGGCACAGCTGACCAGCTCCGACCTCTCCTCCCAGCGTAGCCTGGTGGAGATGTCCCGGGTGGCAAGCGCAGGCCAGGGTATCTCGGACTAGAGGAAACCCCCCACCAGGCGGGTGCCCCAACATCAGCACCTAAGGCTCGCGTAAATAAAGTTTATTCCTCCTTCTCTTGCACCTCTCCCGCATCATACATTCAAGCAAAGAATGAAGCAGGAAAAAATTTCTGCGCAGTCGTAAAAAATAAGACAAAATACCATATTTGCCGGGTTTCAGGATAGTCGCGAAGTTATAGAGCGCTGAGAATGTAAGCGAACTTGAAAAATAATTCCCAGCGGTAGTTTTGACAAATACTTCTGCGTTTGGATATGTACGCATTGCTTAATGAAACTTGATTTGACGTATGCGGCATATGTGCCATTTCGCAATTGCTCGGGAAAATCCAGCTTCCAAATTTTTTCTAGTTCGAGGCACCCACACATACATTTAGCGTTCGAAAACCCCATTGCGATATGAGATACCATTGAACCGCGCTTTGAATGCCCAGCCAATATCAAAACGCATGCAAACTACATACTTCACTCACAGTTATTTGCACTTGAAAACAGTACTGACAGTGCTAGCGCACTTCTGTGACACACGTTGAAATTGAAGGATTTCATCCAAACGGGAATCGGTCAGTCGATGATTGAAGGTAAAATTACTGGCTTACGGTTGGCGGCATGCGGGAAACAAACGACGGTAAACTTCAAAAAAGCCCAGTTTGTTTACACGTATTATTTGCAAAGCATTGCACAAGCAGTCGTTCTCAGACGGGGGTCCGGAGACAAAAAGGGGTCCGTGAAGATACTTCGGACTCCATGGGCTCCTATGCGACACTCCCAAATTCCTTTTTTTTTTTAGAAACCCTGCCGCCATTAAAAAAGGTACTGCTTCCGAACCCGCTCGAGCAGCCTCACCAGGTTCTCCTAAACCACTGTGAAATTTGCTTTACAGCATCCACATGTCTGCCTGCTAGGAGAATTCTCTTATAATTCCAAGTTTCATCAATCACTCAAAAGTAGGTTAATTACAGAGTAGAAATGATTGCGTTTAGTTTCTTAAGCTAATTTGGTTAATACCTTATTAAAAATAGAAGAAAATCATTGGTCGTTTTTGTATATATCCTACAATTTAATAACTTTGGTTTATTAAACTAAGAAATAAAGTCACGTGGGCACGTCAGCTTCGCTGAATGCATTCATGTAATCAATGAATTAGGGAGCCGCCATTTTTTTGTTTGATAACTTCGAAGCAGTTTTTAAATGCTCCAGAAGCAAGATATACTGTGTCGCACCTGATCAATCCCACATGTGGTATTTCTTTTTTAGCAGTTCAATTTGTGGGAATTATACGAACTGCCCCAAACACGCACCCACACCGACACATTGGTCACGAATAAGCTGGTATTCTCGATTCGGTGGGTCTCCTGTGAGAAAATTTAAGTGCTATAACAAGTTGTGATGTGAACAATTGCGGGATTTGTTGACGGGGCGTGAGGGATTGTGGCAGCTGAATAGGATAGGATTCATTGTCTGTTTCATTAGCGGACAAGTTTTCTCTGCAGCAGGTGCAAATATATCAAAACAAGCAAAACAGCCCGTACAGCAATGTGAGCTAAGAGAACGCACCCACGGCCCTTTTGTTCGGATGTATATACTCTAATACTCTAATATACTCGAATGTATATACTCTAACGCAGACACAGCACGACGTGACAGCGCAGCCCCATTGCCGCATATCAGGTGAGTCGCACCGTTTTCAATGATAGAGCGGCGGCCGGCAGTGTTCGCCTAAGAGTGCTGCGTGGTTCCCCTGGCGCTGATTTATCGCAGCAAGGAGCAGTCGTGAAGGAGAAAGTGGTGGCATTCATGCAATACCGGTTGGCCGCGCCTGCTCTGTTCGCGTTCTCGACAGCAGGCACCGCGCAACCAGATGGCACTTCGGTTAGTTTTGGTCGCCGCTCCCGTGTCCTGTATACTTCAACTCACGACTGTACATGCTTCAGTATTGCGAGGGCAAAATATACACTAAAGCAACGAAAAGTGAGAATATACAAGCAGTGACATATGAACGGCATATGTCACAGTGCTTGGCACGATGGAGGCGGCATGGAAGAAATAATTGCGGGGGTGGGGGGAGGAATAAACAACGCATTACCTTCCGCATCACAACTTAGCACAGAACCCTATTTCAGGCTGCGCAGATAAAGTTCACAGAAAGCAGAAAAATACGTGATAAGTACAAAAATGCAGCCATCCAGGATAAGCGTGGCACACTCACACTTTTTCCTTATAAAGTTTAGGCAAGGCATCTTAAAAAAGCTTCTTTTAATGTTGCTTTCAGATGATTCCGCTGTCATATCACCCCGGGAAGAAAAGCCACTCGCAAACCTTGTAGGTTTCTAATTTTAGGGCACAGCCCTTCGGCGGGCGTCTGTGGGCCGAGCCGCGTTGTCGCCGTAACCGAGTGAACGAAGGCAAGACCGACTAGTGAAGAAAAAAATTCCCCCATCTCCTCGAAGTGAATCATGGCGAGTGGGCGAAGCACTGGGGATTGTTCTTACCGTAAATCACCAGTGGCATTGCCCACTCGCGCATGTAAATGAGTGACAACGCGTGTGCACAGTATATATAATTCGAATCAAATTCACCGATACAATTCAATATAATCCAATACAATCCAATCCAATTCATTTCAATCCAATCCAATCCATTCTAATCCAATGCTCCTCGCGCATGCGCAACACTGTGTACACGGACGCCAACCCCAGGACAAAGTGAGGTCCGAAGAGCGAACGATGAATGAAAGCAAAGGAGGAGAGGGTCACGAAATGGGGAGGGGAGGATGGTTCGCCCTTGCGGCGCGAGCCAGCGCTCTCCGACAGTGAGCGGTTGGGGAGAGGAGGGGGCAGTATGATGAGCCCACACGAGGCGCTCGACAGCGCGATGCTCGGGGAAAACGTGAAGGGGCGTGCGTGTGACTATGATGCGCGTTCGCTTCCTAAGACGCAGTTCGCGGTCCCTTCCTGAGACGCACTTAGCGCCGCCGGTACTCGTAGGGCATATTGCGTAAATGAGCAACGCACACCCCATCGGCTCCTGGAGTACTACGTGCGTTAGCATGCTGCAAGGTCTTCCAACTCGAGCATAGTGAAGGGACTATTATGTGGCTCGCTGTCTGAAGAACTTGCATCATTTTGGTACGTGCTGTCTGTAGGGCGAGACGTCTGAGGGAAAAACACTTGAGCGGCCTGTTCGGCGAGCTCGTGAGCGCTGATGCCTTCCCGAAGGGCCACATGGGCCACGCCGTTGTAGGTCTTGCGCTGGCCGAGGAGAGAGCGCAGTATGGCCCATAACTTGGACGTGTGGGTTTGCCCATTGATAGATTCCCATATTCCCATCCAGCGGTCTGAAGCGAGCGTACACTCTAAGCTGGGTAACCCTTAATAGAGGTATACATTTTCGAATTTTTGTAACCTATAATTTATAAGGTACAAATGTAACCTATATCTTCGTAACCTTTATATACGTATACACGTAAGGGTTACGCAGTTATGGGTTACTTTGCAGCTTTCAGCATGTATACCTTTATATAAGTTACATCTACCGCCGTCCAAGGCCACACAAATTGGAAGGTGTGATGTTGCGCGCCAGGCGCGCTTTCGCCGGCGCCGCTGTGGCGACACTCCGAAGCGCCATTCCCGCGTGGTAAACAAACATTGCGTTAGTGGAAGATATGTGCGACCATGCTGTCCATTGCGCCGTCTAAACTTTTGCGTAGGGTGTCTTTTCTTCGTCCCTTGAATAAACTGCCGGCCACACGGCTGGGGCTAAAAGAGAAATTACTTTTTATAATTCCTAAAACAGCAGTGCCAAAAAGCTTTAAAATGTTCTCTTAATATATATGCATTGCATTACCTGTTCGATAATCGTTACCCAGGTTGTCACCCAAAAATCTTCGTGAGTATTGGCAACGCTTAAGTCCTATAAACAGGCATAACTAAATTTGATGTTTGCATCAGCTTTGTGCCGTTTAAGAAACCGGTATCAAACATGCATGATAGGTCTTTTGCTAAAGTGAGCTTTAGTTAAACAACATTAGGCTTTAGTGAAACCAAGCTTGAGTGGAAAGATGCACTTGATAGCATACTTCAAAAGGACGCCAAAGTTATGATAACATAGCCTTAAGCCAAAAATTCTTGTCTGACAACCTAGGCCATGATTATCAAAAGAGAATTGCAGTACATGCACACATATTTGCGCATTTAACAGGAGCACATTTCCAGAAGTTTCGCATCGGTAGTTTTGAACATTCACATTTATTATTATGAAATACCTGTGGGATATTTATTAAAAAGCAAAGCTGCGAACCACCCCAACGTTATTATCGTTCCTTAATGAGTATTGGACGAGTGCGGATTCCTGGGCGAATTGGTGTTTCCTATATTGCTTTAGACTTCCAGGTAAAATTCGGTTTATTCATATATCCTTATTAAACCTATTTAATAAATGTTGCGTGAACAGCTTCACAAACATGGCCAAATATACAAATTCTTTACCTCAATATTTGCACGGATGTATGCAAAGCATTCCGAATTGTTTGGATACTGCCATTGAACAATTTCAGACGAATTCGAGTTTGAGCTACATTTATAACATGGTTCTCAGGGGTGCACTTTCCCAGTACAGTGTTGTTGTCATGGTTCCCCACAGAAAAAACGCAGAATGTGGGAAAGTAGAAAGAACATTTATTACAAATTCACTTTTTCATACAAAGCAGTGTTTATGGCTATGTTCCCTACATTCTCCGTTTCACTCAGTCTAATATTACACTTGGAATTCACTCGCCTTTACGAATCCATCTTTACACTTCCCTCTTAGGTTCCTCTTTACAGTTCCACCTGAGTTGTGATTCCCACGCCAAGTTATCGTTTTTTATGCAGCACTAACAAGTTTCTAGGCCGATTGCAATCTGTCTTTTGGACAAACTTTAAATGGTATCTATAATTTCCTGCACGAAAAAAGGGGCTTGGAAAAATTCAGAGATAAGCTTCGCAATTTACGTAGTACACAAGCAGGCACAAAATCAGGGCACGCTGAAGATTTTCCGCGGTCATCTTGTTCCCTGCTGCCGCAGATGGGGGTATATATGTGAGGGGCCGTCACTTGGATTTCCCCACCTTGAAGAGCCATCTACAGAAAATTTCAGAAAAAGAACAAAATACAGTGCAGGTACAGTACAGTGCCCCTCACACCAAACCACAGGCATGTGAAGTACGAAAAATATATTGCACGAAAATGAAGACGGAGACCAGAGAATGAAATGAAAGGCCACACCAGAGGAGTGATTTACGGCCTTTCCTAATAATTTCACATCATTTCAGTAATCGTTACACAGAGCAATTTGGCCGCATTGTTCAGAACAACGCGAAGCCACTATAGTCATACCGGCCAACCTTCCCGAATTTTAATCGTGCCGTGTTCCAGTTTATCTCGCAAAATGTTTCTGCATGCTCACCCAGAACAGGCAGAAACTTTGGGCTACGAGATAAACTGACATACATTTGCAAAAGAGAAAACAAAAATGTTTCCGCGCCTTCATGTGGAATCACTAGTACACGCAACAGAGCGAACGTCGCACTAAACCCAGGAAACGTGCTTTCACGATGCTGACGCCACCTGCGTCACATTTTTGGCTGTACTTAAACATCCTCCTCCCCCGCCCCCCCCCCCCCCCCCCCCTTGTACTGGCAGTTTCATTTTGAACAAGGATACCACGTGGAAGCCGAAACGTTTTTCATTTAAGTAAAGTGTTCTTATCGGTGGTTTCTTCCTCGGCTATCAGTAAAAAGGAATCGCCAACTTACATTTTTTCTTCGTCCAGATGTGTTGTGGGAGAGGATACATCTAGAACTTGCACCGATCTTCAAGTGGCATTCCCAGGAGGTCTGTACCTGTAATGACTCGAAGGGTTATTTGGGTTAAAATGTAATAGGCTTTAGAGCTGGGCAGTTGGTATACATTCATAATGAAAGAACACTTCAAACTTGACAAGACGAAAAAAAGAACACAACACAAGCACCCACTAACAACTGGAGATTTCTTACAGAGCTATTTTAGAAAAAGAGTTCTTCTTGTTGGCTCTGCAAAACCACGCATCTTATAGAATAGCTAGAGTTGCTGAAAAACTACAAAGCTCCATGCTGAGGAAATCGTAATGTGAATTCATAACGTTCATGTAGTAACGAACTGATAGAAAGAGTCACTAAACATGAGGCAAAATAAGATACGAAATATAACATCATAACACTTTAAGAAAGGCCTCGCATTTTTACAAGTGAATCATACTTTTGTCTGCTTTTGTCTGTGCAGGCCTGGGTGCCATCTTTACAAAGAATATTTGAATGAATGTGTTTTAGTTATTGCATTTTCATACCGTTGTTTCCGCTGAAATCAGACTTCATTTCAACTTGTGTCATATGCAGGGGAGTCCTGGTTGTCAGCTCAAGGAACACTGCCTGCAAGACAAAACAGTAGTGCTGATGCGTCATAGCATAGGTAGCCAGATGCAACCACACTTTTTGAACAGCCAGGATCCGATGGGGGTGCAGAACCCATTTTTACACCTGCCCCTGTCTCTGTGTAATTCGTCACAATTTCTGTATCATCAAAAAACAACAATCAAGCAGCCTGCATGCCGGCTCATACATACCACCATTCTGTAAAGTCGCTGTACTGCACTACACCAGGATCACGCGAGACAATCATTTGCCCTGCAATACCACGCGAATAAATAAACGACTGATTTGTGCGAATGAGAATAATAAACCACTTAACATGGTGGAAATGGCCCGCTGTCTCAAAATGTCTAACACCAAATTTACCCACTCAAGGAAAAGAATGAAAAAAATGAGGAGTGTTGTACATACGAAAACGTTTTATTGTGCCGTAAGGCAAACTTTCACAAAAAAGAGGCTTGCGCTGGACAAAAGTGAGTTTAGAAATTTCGGGCAGCATTAAGTGGACTACTTTTCTGTAGCACACACCTTGTGTTTATCCGGATATATTACTACAAGACCAATAAACTAGACACCATTCCGAATATATGCAGCGAGAAAAATGAACATTTCCCGAGCGTGATAATATGACTTTAATGGGAAAAAATTCAATTATTCAAACAGAGCTACCTGACAATTATATGGGCCAATAACTCGTCAAGTGCGCCCGATGCAGCGAACAGCGTAAACAAAACGCTCAACACATGACGAAGGCGCGCAAACAAGCAGAAGTCACGGGCGCCGTTATCTGTGCTTTCCCGATCGTCCGCTCTAGTCTGACGCAACGAACGCAAGCCCGTGAGTTCATTCAATTGCCGTCGCGGACAACAGAAAACGTCCAGCGAAGCAACCAGTCAGGTAACGAAAATCCCTCTCGAATGCTGCAATTTCAAATTGAAAAGTCCCCAGCAAAAAGATACATCCAATGAAAGCACGGAAACCGTTAAGGGAATATACTCACCGAGTTCGCTTTCACTGGCGCCGGGGCATTGGTCCAACATGCGAACTTAATGCTGGTCGTAGAAGAACGGGCCGTGAAGCGCTGCCAGTCACAAATTGGCTCGCCGCAGCCTCCGCGACTCACGCCGACAAATGAGTCTTGTAACAGCAATCCTCACTTCATCGTAGGGGTATCACAGCGGTTAAAAGGCTCGAGTGGCGCGAAAACACGGTCACCGGGCCTGCCGGCGCCGCCATTTCTCTATATCCCGTCATGCAACGGAGAAATCAACGGC
Organism: Haemaphysalis longicornis; assembly: GCF_048455015.1. NCBI lineage: Eukaryota > Metazoa > Arthropoda > Arachnida > Ixodida > Ixodidae > Haemaphysalis > Haemaphysalis longicornis. Next base: position 319,694,879 of record NW_027526203.1, read on the forward strand.
CGCCGGGAGAGAAGGCGCGACGAGCATCTCTTAGAGGTTACAGGGCGTTTTATAGGTTACAACGTAGAGGTTACATGTCAGATTTTGTTGATGTAACCTATAAATCATTATTTTAACCTATAAATCGCTTTTAACCTCACGCTTGTAACCCTTAGAACGGACTGGGATAAAGAAAACATCAAAATGAATCCATTGTAACCTGTATTTTATAGGTTACTTCCGTGTAGAAGTTACAATATGGGTTACCAGGATTAGAGTGTAGTCGTGTACTCTTCAATGGAACGCTGTATTTTGCGCAACCGTGCTTTGTGGCGCGCCGCGCGGCCGGACCGCCTGTATTGAGCAAGAATCCGGAACCTTCTATTCCATAAGGTGAGCAGATGTCCGTCAGGTTCCGGATGTTCAGACGGAACCCGTAGGTTCTTGGTGGCTTTCCGCTTTGCTGCGCATAGCTGTGATACCAGATGGTCAATGTTATTGGCCGGAGGCTGCTGCTGTAATAACTCGCGGTATTCGTCCCAGTGTGTGATATGGCTTAGTGTTGAGAGTGCCCCCTTTACATTACAGCTAGGCTTCGTGCACTGACCACCATAAAACGGGGACCCTGGCCTTCTTCTCCCCGGACATGGGCCAGCCCGGATCCCAAGCCTGCGGATCCAGCCACCGAGCTCTGACGATCACTCCTTCTGTTCCTTCAAGACCCGGCGGCGCCACCGGTTGGTGATCGGCTCCTGGACAGCCACAAGATTCAAGCGGACCCCACTTAGCTGGCTTCTATGTAAGGGAGGCAGCCCTACCCTTTCCCTCTGCTATGACACCGTAGTCCTTTCCACTGCAGTGGCTTCGGCACATTATAATGTGAAATAAACGTGGTTTCATTCATTCTTAGCGCCGCCGACGCAGAGGCTCATCATCGCTGCCGTCGATAGAACCTATGAGCGAGTGCTGCCTCAGCGGACTGCTGCTGCGGCCAAATATCGCATTAGGTGGTATCGTAATCGCCACCCAATTTTTTTATTCGCCTACTTTGCAAGTATATCAACGCAAGTATATCCACGTATATCCACGCGGGGAACACGTGATGTGGGGATGCGATATAACACTCACATATACCGGTTCCAGGAAAGTACATATCATGGAATAAAGGTTAGCTGAGTATCTGTCAGTGGAATTCCAATGATTCCCCTTTACTGTTAGTTTCGAACACGTTGCGCGGAATTATGTATTTTAAAGAAGCTTCTCTACGCTGTTCCACAAGTTTTATAGTTGTTCTCTTCAAATCAACATCAAGAGGTCCCACACAGTGGAAACATGCATACTTTAAAACTAACGATTGATTTAAATTGGTTGTTTTGCAGCCCAAAGAACGTTACGGGTATCTTGTCGCAGCAATCAACAAATGCTGTTTGCCTATTCAGCAATATAGTCTGCCTGTCGATTTCAACATAGCGATGACATGAAGTACACACCAAAGTATTTCTACCCGGCAACAACTGGGAGAGTAAGCCTGCTTATAGTGTAAAAATGAACTTTTCGATTTTTATTCATAGTCAGTGGTCTATACATTGCTTTATTTATAGGTTGAGCAACATTTTACTACTTTCCCCCCAATGCTCCAACTGGGCCCGCAGATTGAAGTATAATCAGTTGGACGTTGTTTCGCGCGTCGTTAGGGCGCATGTATGCGACGGCTTGACGTTACGCCTGACGTAAAACTTTCAAGTCCAGCGACGTGAACCGGTACCCGTAGCTTCACTGACAGCGAGTTTCAAAAACAATTTGGCGTTTAACGTGCCCTAGTGGAGGGCTCTGAATTAATTTTGACCACCTGGGGATCTATAACGTGCGCCGAAATCTCGCCACACGGGGGTTTTATCTTTTCGCCTCTATCTGAACTGACAGTAGGTTTGACGTTGTTTGGCGTGTAGTTAGGGTCAAGGTAAGGGCTACCTAAAGTTAAGACTAAGAAGGGAAATAACGCATACCCGGAGATGCGTAGTGGCTCTCGGAATTTACCGTTTCGCGCGAGTCTAAAGACTTACAAAATGTTTCCAACATAGCGTTTAAAGTTTGATTGCTGCGAAGCATAAACGACGCTAACGCCGTTTAGCCACCTTCATAGGGCAGATTACATTGCATTTTTTTCGGTTTGTTCGTGTGAAAACTTTCAGCAGTGACAAAATATAAATTCCTGCAGATTGCACTAGTGGCGCAAGGGTGGAGTAACAGCAGCCCCTCTCCCTCCGTCGGAGACCCGGCTGTTGCACCTCACATTTATTTCTGAACTTTCTGCTGAACGTTCTCCATGATTCGTAGGCCCGGAACGTTTCGTCCCCAGGCTTTCACATCTCTCCCAAAGTGGATCGCGTTAGCACGCGCTGGAACGCAAGGCCAAGTCCAAAGCCAACGGCCGCGCTCATGACCTAAAGGAAATGCTCTGCGCCCGAAAGTTTGTGTTTTTCCCAATTTTAGTGTATTGTCTTGCTTGCTTGACTATGGAGTGTCCTCGCACTGTCATGTTTGAGCGTATTTTCCCATGCAATAAAGAAAAGACAATGCGATGATCGCTCAATCGTATAGGCGCCGGTTTCATAACCCAAGGGACCCAAGTTCGATTACGACCACGGGCAACGTTTTTTAGGGGCGAAGCCCCTTAGGGGCTCGGACTCGGACTCTACTCCTGTAGTCACGGTACTAAAACACCGGGACACTCGTTTTCCAAGGCCTCGCGCTGGAACGTTTCATATGCGTGGGCAAAAAGGCGTTCTAAAAAAACAAAATCGGGACACTCGTTTTCCAACGCCTCGCGCTAGTACGGTCCGTGCTTCAAGTACACGAGATTTTTGCAGCAAAGCTCTGCTCTCCGACGGTTTCATCTCCGTGGGTAAAAACGCCAAGGCGCTCCTTCCCAGGTCTGAGGTTAGTGGAGATGGCCCGTTTTTTTACTTTCCAATCATGTTGTTGTTCCCCGCCACTGCTAACCCCACACCCCGCGTGCCTTTGGGGTGACCCAGTGGTTAGGTTGTCTATTTCACAGCATCGAACCGGGGAACTCCCTAACCACATTTTTTTTTCCGAGGGTTCGAGGTGGTTTGGTGCGACGGACGGACAAAGCTCGGCCGGAACAGCTTCGCTGTTAAAAGCGATGGTGAATTTTTATCCATGACGCTTTGTGGGCCTTAAAAAAGCCAAACATCTTGATTATAAAACCACAATTATAACTTGATATCACCCATGAATCGTGCACAAGTGGTTATGATTACACCTACAGGAATAAAGGGGCTTGAGTTCTGTCAAGGGAAAGAAAGAGGGAAGAAACTTTATTTGAGACCGTACTGGTAGAAGGAAGGGGGCGAGAGAGAGAGGAAGTCGCTAGGCCTTCCAGTTAGATGCCGGCCTTCAGCTTGTGGGCTATAGCGGCATATTCTATCCATACAAGTTGTTGCTGTGAGTCGGGTGAAAGCTGAGCGAGGCGGCCTCCCATTTTTCGATCAACAAAACTTCCGAAGAGGAACAAAAAAGGGCCCATCTCCCCGCGAGGGGGACTCGAGTAAATGCGTCGCATAGGGGGTGGGTGTATTGCGTTAACGTTTAGTGTTTGGGGAGTTGGTGGTAGTGAATGCGTTGTATCAGCAGCTTCTTGATGTAGTTTGAATGAGTCAAGAATATAAGGCGCGTTCGTAGCCTTTCATTCTGTGTCGGTTTTATGGCGCAGCGGGAAGAGCACCATGTACCTCGCGTTCCGCCCACAGGTAGTGAATGCGTTGTATCAGCAGCTTCTTGACGTAGTTTGAATGAGTCAAGGATGTAAGGCGCGTTCGTAGCCTTCCATTCTGTGCCGGCGTTGTGGCGCAGTGGGTAGAGCACCATGTACCTTGCGTTCCGCCCGCAGGGTCGTGGGATCGAAACTAGGCGCCGGTAAGTATTATTTTTTTATATAGTGTAGGGGGAGGGGTGCGGACATGTTGTTGAGAGCGAGGAGGGTAGCGTGATGCGGGAGAGGAGGAGTGGGGGAGAGGGCGCGCCTGCGCGCTGAGCTGTTGCGGACGCACGGCGGACGCTACATGTGAGTTAAAGAGAGGAGCAGCGGAGAGCAGGCGAGGAGGAGTGGGGGAGAGGGCGCACCTGGAACGGCTGTTGCGGACGCCGAGGCTCGCCGACAACGCCAGGTGACATCGTGAGTTAAAGAAATGCTCTGCATTTAAAAATACAAGTTCGGTTAATTTAAGACATTGCCCCCGTGGAATAACACGTCCACCACATTTAGCGCAACCTCATTCAAATAAGCTATAAAATGAGGAAAACAAAAGATAGCCAGGCGACTCACCAGCTACGTTCCCCCACTAGAGTTATGACGCCGCATGGCCCACTTACGCGATTGGCTGAGGCTGAAAAAAAAAAACCAACGCAAATTAAACACGTATTATGTGTTTTCAGGACAGACTATATGCGCTTGAAATTTAGTGCACATTCTTTTTGTAGCAGTGCGAATGTGGGGTAAATAATGGAAGTGTCGAACGAACACGAAAGCATATACGCACCACATATGAAACTACAGGCGGCGGATGATACGAAACACCGTCGTCCTGCAGGCAATTCTTGGGCCCACTGGGCATGTCTGACAGGACACCAGCCAATGGGGATGAGCGATACTATCACTTGCGTTACCATGCATACCCAACGTTTCATTAAACAATAGCTATGAACCGTAACAAGATATGGCACGTACAGGTCCAATCATAAGAAAAACGGAGAATGGAAGTGGTGGACGGTGGAGCTAAGGACCTTATTACTGCTTTTAGGTGGCTTTGTCGGAGAGCATTGTTTCTAGATTACTGTTCTTTTTTAATTGCGGCGTTTGGATGCTGCACGCAGTCATCTACCTAAGGTACCTAAAACTACCGTTTTAGGCACGTTCTTCAAATACATTGCTGACGTCACGAAGCATGCAACCTACGTGGAGAATTCAAACTTCTGCGATGATTGCTTAATATCTCAGTGATTAAACCATCGTTTGCTGTCGGACAAGCACTGATGACACTATAAAACACCGAATATTTTGAATAATACAAAGTTAGGTGCTGTCGCTGTGGCTTCTTTAACGTGCACCTGAATCTCGCAGTCGTTTTCGTTTTGCGCCTCCATCAGAAAACGGCCACTGCAGCCGGCTACGAATTTGTGTTCTTCGGCTCAGCAGCACAGCGCCTTAACCGCTGAATGTTTGCCTTCTTCGCAAACGAATGAATGTTCGCCTTCTTTACAACGTTTGCCTTCTTCACAAACGAGGGCACCATGGACTGAGAGATAGAGAAGGTTGTTGACTGAAAAAAGTTTTCTATGCCTTTATAGTGGCCTTCGTGCCTTTCTGTGGGGGTTTTGGGAAATGGCCTTAGAGCTGGGAGAACAAAAAAAAAAAACGAACAAATATTTGCAGGGGTTTGGTACATCATGGGTGACTGTAACGAATTTCTTTTATGAGGTTAAGTAACGAAGTTGGAGATTGGGGATTACGCCTGTTTTTTCCAAGAAAAATAAAACTGTAGTGCTTCCTAGACGGACACGTATACATGGTTCTACAATTATTTTTAACGTGACCTTCATCTAAGCATGAATCCCCCAAGGACAGAATAATCTCAGTTTTATGTCGGCCTAACGTTCAAATAAATTACGTTCAGCTCTGCAAAGAACTGTGACATGACAGTAGAGGTTGGTTTGAGTCCAAGGCGGACGGGAAGAAACTGTTTGTCTGCCATTTACTACTAAGCGCTTCTCACGAAGAGTCCGCAGGCGACGAGAGATCTGTATTGAACGTCTTGATTTAAGCTCTGTGTGAGTGCTGCATAGAAAATAGGGCTTGTGATTCGAGTTTTGCCATGTTCGGTCTGTTCCAGTTAAGGCAAAGCGGTGCGCCAGTGCTGAAACATCGCTTTTTAATCTCCGTTGATGCGTGCGGTAAAGTTGTCCCTTACGGCATCTTTATTGGCTCAGTGGTTCTCTGGGATGCTGCGGTGCCCACCTCTCCGCTAAACGTTTATATTTACGCTTATCTGCCTTACTAAACGCTTACCTGCCTAGCAATGCAGGTAAGGTAGCGAATGTAGGATTTGTCACAGGTTACGATCCGGTGCAGGCGAAACATACTCCCCCTGCACATGATTTTCAAGGGTGCCTTAGAGTCTACGAAGACTCTCCATTAGCACGGTGTGTGACCCAGGATATGTGCCCAAAGCTCGACGTATGTCTCCGATTTCATCGCTTTAGACGAAGCGGCAGCATTTCATCTCTAACTGGCACACCCTGCCCTGGTGAAAAGCTTTTCTTGGATACAGAGCCATTACGGCAGATGTATGTTCTGGCGGAATGCAATTTAGCATTGTTTTAAGGATTTATGAGTATGAATGGTCTTTTCAGGCGAAGCTTGAAATAACTCGCTTAAGCGTGGGATGTTTAATCTAAACGTCATGATGTAAAGCCCACATTAGGGAGCTCTGACGATGATGATGATGATGATGACCGGAATTCACGTTCGCAGGTCTATGAGTAGGCCACGGGTGATTTCTTCGGCCGAAGAGCAGGCGGTTATGCTATTGTTGCTGTTGTTGTTATTCCTGGTAACCTGGCCCATAGCCACGTGGGGGATTGGGAAGCTGGAACACTTGAAAGCGATTCGACTCAGCGAATTGTATGATGCCTGAGGTGCCCTTAAATGGTTTTTTGATGCGCATTTACGTCGCGAGGCCAACATCGTGCCTTCGTGGCGGCTGCGGAGCTCGGAGGTCCCTTCCAAGTCCGAGACGGACACTGTAACTGGTGTTTCTTGCCGCTTCAACGCTTTTCTTGTTAGTCCTTGATAATTTGGATCAGGTAGCCTGTAGCGCACCAAGTCACCAAATTAGCTTATGTGCAGCAGAACCACTGAGTGGCGATACTTCCACAGTGCAAAATACGGTGCTGTTTTAACGTGACGCTCATTTTACTAAAGGGGACGCTGTCGCCATGGCGTCCATATTACCCTGCATGCAGGTACATCTGTATATGGTGCGCTTAACGGTGGGGGTACACTACTCAGCAGCCCCTACAGAAAGCTCATCACAATACCTCCGGCTACCTTGCAGCTCACAGCCTTCAGTTACCTTCCAAAAAGAAAAATAGTCATAGACTTCACACGGAAAAGCACGGCTGGATACTAGCCGGCAGCATGTTTTCATATCCAGGGGTTTTGAGGTTTCTTGCATAGTCACAGGCTGCAATCTAAAAGTTCGCGTGGGCAGATTTCTACGATCACGCAGGTTTTCCAATGCGCTGGCAGGGAATCAAAGTGACCACCTCGTGTGTGGCTTCACCGCCTTAGACAGTTAACACGCACCGCTGTACATACCCGTTCGACTGTTCCTAGCTTTGGGCAGAACAATCTATGGACTGCAGCGAAAAAATTAATTAATCATACGCTTGAAGTGGCTGTTTTTGGAGGCGATGAAACTCTCCCAGGACAGCACCTTGTTTCCTCTCCATCATGCGTCGGACCTATTGTGGCTGTCCGGTCATAATGGCCTTTGGGAGAAGTATCAAAACAAGTGTGCGCCACGCTGGAACTTGTACCTGGGAAATGCTTTGCGAATAAAAGAATACATATATAATTACGATACATTTTATTGAATGTCATTTTACCATGACATCATGTCACTCTCTCTCATAAATACATTTTATTCAGCATATCAGCGTTTTCTGTATTCGTGTAGCCGGGTTGTTCTTCTATCGATATTGCCTTCTCAAGAGCTAGCGATCGATGCATACCAAATCTCTCTTTTCCTGATACTACATGATCGACAGTAGGCATTGGTGGATGCATATTCTTCGGAGCCTGCCAGCACAGGGAAATATTTCTGGAGGCACCCTGCACACTCGAGGCCCTTCCATCAACGCGTTCAGAGAGCAGGGCTCACGCGCGTATGCGATTGCCGCTGATATGAAAGTTCCGCCGCCCTCCAGCAAGCGCTGCAGTACTGGCCAAGAATACGGAGGCTCATTCCGTAAAAACGACTTTTGCATGTGAGCAAAAGATATCGGACAGCTTCAAGCTCAGCAACAGGAGTGGCCTGAAAGACGCGATTGATACTCAATAATTAACGAGTAGTTTTTGTAAAATCAGTGCATTTCAGAAGAACTGCTGAGGTTGTACAGACGACGCCTTCTTAATGTGTTTTGGCGTTGCTCCGAGGTTGTCTGATGCTGTCAGCGTTTAAATAACTTCCGAATGCTCACTTTTCTTGCCGAAGAATGACCAAGAAGGGTCAGCACTGTGAAGTTCTTTTTACCTTCTCATCGCTTCGCCTAAAAGGCACAGAACTGCGTGTCAGGTGTATTTTCGTAGGTGTAGCACTTCGCAATACCCCCGCTTGCCTTTGCTGCCAACATCGACACCGCTCGGAATCAGAAAACAACGTTTACCAACGCTGAGAGATGCCGCCGCGAAAGCCAATCCACGAGCTGGGCGGCTGAGCCCGATCGGCGAAGTTCAGTGGTACGAACTAGGCGACGCCAGAAGCACGCGAGTCGGTGCAGATTTAGATGGGCAAGACAATCACTATAGAATTGTTTTTACCTTTGCGTTTTTATGTAAAATGTATTGACCATATATGTTGCTTTTCTGTATAAGCTAAACGTTCGGTTTTATTCTTCTTCTATTGACGTCAGCTGGGTACCTCATTCAGCGTGCTATAGGCATCTCCTCTTGGTGGAAAATCGATCAACTGCAGCAAAGAACATAGGTGGCAAATTGCAAAATTTTGGCAATGAAAGAAAAATTTTTTCCAATTTTTTGACGAAACATTACGTCTATATTATGGAGGGCCAAAAATGAAAAATCCGTCGAGGGAACATTTCCAGCTCTTCAGAGCCTCGACATGGAACCGTGTGTATCGAAGCACGAAGGCGGCTCGGTGTCCACCTCGACCTCGCGCTGTCCCAAGTGTCACTTCCACTTGGCTGAACAAGACAAGCCAGGGTCTATCTTAGCCGCCTCCGCGTAGCTACGACGAAGAAATAAGCCCCGTCTGTTATGCCTGTGTTTTAGCCTTCTCCCAGGCAGTCCAGAGGAGAAAAGAGGGTATACGAAGTGCACGTTTAGCGCGGGGCCCAATGGTTGTCACAAGAGATGTCTGGCTGCATTGCTGGTGTCACTCACTCACTCACTCACTCACTCACTCACTCACTCACTCACTCACTCACTCACTCACTCACTCACTCACTCACTCAATCACTCACTCACTCACTCACTCACTCACTCACTCACTCACTCACTCACTCACTCACTCACTCATTTGTCAATGTACCTACCACTGCTATTTCGGTGTTGTGATTGGTGAGGAGAAACTTTAGGGGACTGATGAGGGATTTAAGAATTGTTTACAAGAGTTTGACAGTGTTCTCAATTTTTCAAATTTAGTTTTCCCAGAAAAATAAAACGAGTTTTCGCGTTAAAACTAATCGCTCCTTATGTAGCCACCTGAGGTAGATGTAAGGGCGAAAGCCCTTAAGGACCATATCATCCGCAACTGGTTATTGCAGGAAACTGAAAATGCAAATTAACAGCCAGGGAGTTGCTTTGTGTGGAGGCTGTGAAGATATTTTTTTTTAGAGAAACCTTTGCTAGGAACGCAAATCGAGATGAAGGGTGCAGTCGCAGTGCGGAATCCTGTGCATAGCCAACGGTTGGGAGATTCTCGCGTTCTTCTGTGCAGTATTGGAAACCAAGTCACATCGCTACGCGAATACTTTCCAAGCGAGCGGCATGTTGAGCGGGCGTATCAGCAGCAGTTGCTTCTGCCTGGTGACGTCGTGTATCCGCTAATGTCCTGGTAGCCATTTGACACGTCGCAAGGGAGGGGCGCGCTGCATTTTGTTGTGGGGCCTCTTAAACGGCTCGCCTCAGCCCCATCGCTCGCCCTGCACGGTATCGTGCTTCCCCATGTTGTCAAGCAAGTCCGTGAACTACTTCAGGTACTCAACTAAAAACCAAAATCAAATTAAATTACATCAAAGAAATTCTGTTTTATGCAAAATGAGTAAAATACAAGATACAAGAGGAGGTCACAAGTTGAAAAAACTGCCAACGAAACCTCGTAATCATCCAACCATAAGTTATATAAAGGCAATGTGAAAAATATACGTAAATGAATAAGGGAAATTACTATACATGTATTTCGAAGGCCCTGGTGCACCAATAAAAAAAAACGTCATCACGAAACACTATTGTATGATTACGATAGGCACTCTTTCAACTCATCTTTGAAGTGTGCTGCAGAATTATATGCTTTAATGCCCTGATTTTGAGTGTCCCAGAAGTATAAGCATGGGGACTTCATGGTTTCTTCAGCGTAATTCGTTCTTACTTTGGACAATAGGGAGTTATTACAGAAGCGGAACCGAGGAATGTTTGCGGTAGGTGATAGTACATCGAGGGGAAATTTAAACTGGAGATCACAACGCAATGCCTTGAAGAAGAAAATGCCGATGTTAAGGAAGGACAGACAAGAGAGTGGTAAGATTTCAAGTTCATGAAACCAATGGGAAGAAGGAGGAGACTGACGGGGACAAAAAGTAATAATTCTATATTACCACTTTTTGAAGTAGCCAGATATGATCATAATATGTGCTACACCATGATGATATGCAATATAATAAATTGCTGTGAATAACTACGTAATGGTCAGTAATGCCTTTCAATGGAAATATCGTCTAGCTTTAAATATGGAACAAATTCAATACAAGATTTTTGCTAATATAATTTACATGATCACGAAATTTAAAGTGACTATTGACAATAAAACGAAGAAAACACACCACATGGTCCCATGTAGGAACGCTATCTCCGGTAATATATAAATTAGAGGTAGGCAATAGGTGCTTCAGAAGAAAATTCAATGGAACAAAGGTCGCTTCTTTACTTACAAAAAACCTGTTAGAGTAACACCATTGTTGTATGGCTAAGCAATTGCCCATGAGAGTACCTGAACTATGATTGGAAGATACAATAGTGGTGTCATCGGCATTTAAATTTCGACTGGAGTAATTACGCCGCAATGGCAGGTCATTAGTGTAAATTAAAAATAATAATAGACCTAAAATAGAGGAAGCACATTTAAGACTATCGCACAATGAGAGCGGAACAAAAATTGCATGCCTTTAAATCTTTCAGGTGAGATATCCACTGCAAGAAAGCAAAAGCAAGGTAAGCGTCAAAGCAGCCCAACCACTTAGTGTGGCCTTATGACTGCAACAATAATTTAAACTCGTACGGTCAGCCTCTTTCTGTGATCGTTTTTTTTGGGGGGGGGAGCAAATACAACTCGAACGCTTGTGCGCCTTGCGGAGCAGAAGGCATTTATTTCCTGAAGAGTGGCTTTTGTCAACGATGCTTCACTGCGGACTCAGTCACTAGAATTTTGTCTTCTTTTAATGTGTTTTTTCTATACTCTGGTTTGCCCCGGTTGTCGCCACTTGTAGTTGGACGTTCGCAGAGAACCAAATACAATGGTTCACGACTTTCATGGACAAGCTCTTTCCGACTGGTGAGCCAGACCACGGCCGTTGGATGGAACCTTGTTTCCATCGGGCGGCCGTGGCCAGACGGTCCAACCGCAAGGATCTTCATGGCCCTTTAAGGGCGAGACAAAGGGAGCTACGGCCGATTCACTGTAATGCACGGAGCCGGTATCACCGCGTGGCCCCTTAAAATTGGGGCACACGCGCGTTCAGATTTCTGAAAAAGGTTAGAGCGTGCTGGCACGGCCGCTCGATGGAAGCAAGGTCGTTTCCATCGAGCGGCCGTGGCGCTGGTCACGTTCAGAGAAATGGGCACACCCTTTCTTACATGCTGAACTGGGGTGTTAAGATTCAGATAGAGTAACTGGGACCCGCCGCGGTGGCTCAGTGGCTAAAGCGTTGTGCTGCTGAGCACGAGGTCGCGGGTTCGATTCCCGGCCGCGGCGGCCGCTTTTCTGATGGAGGCGAAAAGCAAAAACGCCCGTGTGTACGAGATTTCGGCGCACGTTAAGGATCCCCAGTTGGTCAAAATTAATCCGGAGCCCTCCACTACGGCGCGCCACATCGCCTGAGTTGCATCGGCGCGTTAAACCACCACAATCAATCGATAGAGTAACTGGGGTGACAATTCGAAAAAAAAAAGAAAATGATGCTGTATAGCTTATACACAGCATCGGAATAAGGCGAGATAAAAGCAGAACAAAAATGCCGTTGTAGTTTTCGTCGACGGTTGTCGAAAACGACAAGATTGGCGAATGTGTAGCAGGGTGCGCTTTCAGAGAAGCGCAGAACACGGTCTTCGGCCTTGGCAATTCACCATCGTGGTTCGTGGAATATTGTTATTGTAGTTATTGCGCCTTTAGATATGACACATACCCAATCAGGGGATCGGCGAATCAACAGAGGATGGTTAAAATAAATGGAATTCTTATCTAATCACGAGACCCTTAGAAAAGATAATTTAGACGGGTTGGAAAGAGTTTTGAAAAAAAATTTGGAACATCAAGGTGCGGGTGACCAATCGCAATCATAAAGTGAATCTATTGGAATTTTCAATGAAGCGCAGGAGGGCAGAGCACACATCCCGGCGGCACAACCACGTTTCGGATGCCCCGAACGATAGTATAGCCGCACTGTTAGGGATATCCCCAAACTGTAAAGCGGCACCTCTAGGGACTGACGTCTCAGTCGTGAAAAACGTCGACATGTCAAAAGGTAGTGTTCTACAGACTCGTCTTCGTTGCAATAGCTGCACAGAGCTGTTAGCACCAGACGAGACCTGTGTAAGTACATATTTAACTGGGGTACTCGACAACGTAGGGCTGTAATAATCACCTGTAAGCTGCGTAAAGGGAATCATTCAGGTTTACATGAAAATTTAACATGATTAAAATCTCTGAATGACAATAAAACCGATTCTTGCTGTTATTGGAGTTTCAGCATCCTACGGTACCTAGCACCGGTTATTAAAGATGTCATCTCTACGACGTCTACTACAGGCCCAGAAAGTGCAGTCCTTGCTAGAGAGTCGGCAGTCTCGTTGAATGTGATCCCCGTATGGCCAAGAACCTAAAGAAGGTTAATTTCAGTGAGGTGAGGTGGCAGGAGTGACCGAAACGTCCGCAGATGGGGAGTGTCTTTAGAGGAAGAAAAGGCTCAGCACACAGGGAAAAAATCTGAAATTATGATTGGAGATGTAATTGATAGATCCAGCTTTCGTAGTGCCAGGACAATTGCCAGGAATTCCGCGAAGGATATGGGGATAAAATCAACCAGACGAACTGAAAAGAGCCAATTAAGGGAAAGGGAAAATATGCCTATACCGGATTTTTCTTCTCGTTGAGAGGCATCTGTATATATTATAGCACCTGGCTGCATGGAGGCTAAATAATCTTCTAGAAGACGATTGAGCAGTCGGGATGGTAAAAGTTTAGCATTTTTGGGGGAAATGTTCCGGAAATTGATAGAAATAGAACTCCTGTCAGTACATAGAATAACCTGATTTATTGCTACACCCAATGGAGAAAGGAAGCTCTGTACCAAAGTGCTTTGCGAACATAAGTATCTGGGCCATTGGTGCACCAGAAACGCAGCTGGTTCAGCAATAAAGATAAACTGCTCCCTGTTCACTTCTGAGTTATAAGCTCTCAGAAAAGTTTCCACAGTAAGTATCCTGAACCTATTAGACAGATGAGGAATGTGCGGTTCCCAGTAAACTATTGCATTAGCTGCATTCTTAGGTAACCCTAAGCAGCAGCGAAGAGCCTGGCGCTCCAGAATAACCAGACGATGTAGCATATACGCCGCGGACCCAGCGAATAGCACACACCCGAACTCTAAAATGGGGCGAACGTACATTCTGTTTATCATAAGGCGGGTCTCTCTGCGCATTCCTTTCTTTCTATGACTCAGACGCCTCAACATCCCAACAGAACGTGCACCTTTGGCCTCTATGAGGGCTATATGTGGGGTCCAGTCAAGCTCACTGATGTAAATTATATCAAGGTACTTTAAAGAAGGAACCTGAGGAATTATACACTGTCGGTAACTGAGAGGAATGTTAACAGGGCCTGAGACCGGAAAAACTAATCAGGAACGTTTGTTGACATTCATCGAGAGACAAATACCATCCACCCAGGGGGCGATAATGTTCAGATATGACAGCATTAATGCGTGAAATGATTGAATGTCAGGTGCTGATGCAAAAAACGCAATATCGTCGGCATATACATATGTAGAGACACCAAAAACCTCCTGAATAGCGCTTACAAGGATGTTAAAAAAAACAGGGGAAAGGACTGCCACTTGCAGTACGCCCCTAGACTGTGGCCGCTGTGATGAGGAAATAACATTAAAATTTACACAACTGAACTGCCTGTCTCTCAGAAATTCACAAATCCAAGCTATAATGTATATTGGGAAGTTGTAACCGGAACAACAACACAGGGTATTACACGCTATCAAAAGCTTTTGCTACATCTAGGGTCACTAGAGCCGCAAACTGGTTACTGCGACGGGCCAGTTTAATCCGGCTTTCAAGGTCAATATGCGCACTGCAAATCGAACACCCAGGGCGGAAACCAATTTGTCTTGGGCTAAAGATTCTAGAACTGGACAGCAATCGCATTATACGCTGCTGCAAGATCCGCTCGATTAATTTAACCTCGTTAGATGTCAACGCGATAAGCCTGACGTTTTCAATCAAGAGGCCCTGACCAGCACTCTTAAGTACTGGAAGTATTTTGGCGAGATGCCAGACATCGGGGATCCATGCATGTCTAATAGAATAATTGATCATGTTAAGTAAATGATTGGGAGCCTCATCAAATAATAGTTTCAGCATTTCAGTAGTAATGCCATCTGGGCCAGGAGCTGCAGCAGTCTATTTAGTCATGACGTCAGCGAGCTCTGAGAGCGTTACCTCTATAAAGTCGTCTACCACATCTGGCGGAGTAAGGGACGTCGCTAAAGAACATGAAAAACGAGCTTGAAGCCCATCAGCAATCGACTCTAGGGACTCTGAGAGTTCACCTGGAGATAGCACCACAGAGTCTGTATTATCTGGAGAGGGTACTGCTTTCCGCGATCGAAGAAAGCGAAAAAGCGCACGCTTATTGTTAGGCTTGGAGAGACACAAAGATCGATCTGTGTCATAAGTCTGTTTAGCATTGGAAACAGCGTGTTTGAATACCGCTGAAAAATATTTGTAGTTGCACCAGTTAAGCAGGGATAGGTTCTGGCAAAGTTTCTTCCAGGCCGCCTTTCTACATCTAAAGCTGCGCGAACATTCTTCGTCCCACCAGGGACTAGGCAATACTGGCTTCTTCGACATTACTTCAAATAATGACGACTGAGCTGAAGTGGAAAGGGCGGAACAAAGACATGTCGCACATTCAGCTTCGTTTTGTGTGACCAGAGAAGACAGGGACTCCTTGAGAGCAATTTGAAACCTTTATAGTTAAAAAAAGATCGGCTATGGCGGTTAATTAAACAGATGGGACACCCGATGGCAAAAAATATTGGGATGTGGTCACTACTCGACCCGCCATCAACGGTCGACCAAGAAGGCACTGAAACACCTCAAGAAGATATAGTTAAATCCAAAACAGATTGCGTTTGTCCCTTAAGGTAGGTTGGAGAATCCAAATTTATGCATCTTAAGTTGTTATCTGTAATCCAATCTAACAGCGATTACTGCATGAATCCGTCCGGAAGCCCCAAGTAACGTGGTGGGAATTAAAGTGTCCCGCAAAGATAATGCGAGGTACAGCCGAAGCAATGGCCAAATCAAGTGGCTCGGAATCAACGACACCACTAGGAAAGTAAACGTTGGCCAATGAGAAGGGGAGGCAACCAGGTATATTTAATTTCAGCCCTAAAATTTCACAGTTTGGGCGTTGAAGCTGGAAGGACACTTTCGCGTTGTGAGCAAACTTTGTTGATATCAAACGTAACATATCGCCACCTCGGGTTGGTCTGTCTTGTCTAAAGGTACGGTAACTATAAAGAGCAAATTGTTGGTTGCTACTAAGCCAGGTTTCCTGTAGCAAAATTACGTCTGGGGAAAATTGGGAGCACAAACAAAGTAAATCCACAAAGCCTGCCGAAACAGAGCGACAATTCCACTGAACAACTTTTAGAACCCCTATGATTCAGAGAGACCGGCTGCAGCAACTGCAGCCTCTAATATCTGATCCTTGGGCTTTGAAACAGATTTACCTTTCTTGTATTTTGCTTTTGGCTGCACTTCCAGGGCTTCAGCACTAGGTGATCCGGAACGTTTACTAGACTGATGAACCGACTCCATAGGCCAAGCCTGAAGCTCCATGTCCGAATCTGAAGAGGGCGAAAGGGGGGAGGGGCAAATACCCTGTGTCGGCCGTAGGACCACGAACAGACGAAGTACCAGCCTCAGCGTAAGTAAGATGTTCCGATCCACGCACAGAAGTAGTGAGAGTAGGCGAGACTTTAACAGAATCCGAGGCAAGATTAGCTGCTGAGAGCAGCGGCCTGTCAGGAGCGGTGGAAACTTTCGGGATTACTTGGGGAGAACAGGTACACAAAAGTGGAGCGGGCTGCAAGTATGGCGCCAGCTGAGTCACCAATGTGCGAGGCACGTACTCGATTATGCTGGAAGGTAACTGGGCGGTTACTGAAGAGACATCCTTTTTAGCAGGGGCCTACAAATGAGAAAAAGAAAGAAGATTTTCTTCACGAAGCATGATGCCGCCACAATGACGAAGGCACTAGCTCTGTCGGAAAGGAACCGTTTATGGTCCTTGCAGCAGCATCATTACGGCTTTTTATATTCCATAGACCCATACGTCAGAATGCGGCTGCCAGAGCGTCTACCCCGCCACTTGGAGACGTTGCTGCATAGACTGCGTCTTAATGCAGCACTAACAAATTCCTATCTACATCGGATCGGCCAGACATCAAGGCCATATTGCGACAATTGTGGTTCACTTGAAACTGTTGAACACATATTACTGGAATGCTCTGCCTATGCCGACTCAAGGTGCCGTTTACAACATAAAATTGATTGCCTCCACCCTGGACCATTGACATTAAGATTGGTACTTGGACCATGGCCCTCTCCCTCCACTCAGCGCAAAATCTTGTCCGCGCTATTCGAATTCCTCCAGGAGATTGGTGTGTCCACGAAATTGTAGTCGTTCCTCCATCTCAAGAGCCTTTGAACTCAATACCCTGAAGAAGGAAGATATATTTTTTTTTTCACTACTGTACTACTCTCCTTTTCTTCACTACACCTACTACCTTTTTCCCTCTCCTCCTTTCCCCGCAGAGTAGCATGCCGGCGAACTGATGTCGGCAAACCTCTCTGCACTTTCCTCTTTAATAAAGAGTTTCTCTCTCTCTCTTCTTAACAGTTGCTGCAACAACAGAAACAAAAGCTGGGTCAGCGATGGAAGGCTGTTGGAGCTTGGCAACGGCTTTTTCCACCGCTGCAACCATGGTACTCACTACGGCTGGATCAGCGAGTGATGGAGAGTGTTTGGCCGTAACTCCAGCGTAACCATGTGTCCTTTCTTTGACAATGCAACAGCATCCCCGCGTGAGCAGCGACGCTTACCCATGACCTCAACAACTTGGACTTCTTGAGCTCTTGCAGGGCAATTTGAATAGTCAGCCGGGTGTGCCGCTCCACATAAACAACATTTGGCATCTCGGGCAGTGCATAGCTCGACAGAATGACTCTCAATGTTCACCGATGGCGCCGTCGTCCTCGTCATGGTCTTCGTCGTTGTCGTCATCACCATCATCATCATATTCTCGATCGTTATCGTAATTATCATCACCAACAATATGCAGCCGCCATCTTCTGCCAGGCTTTCGCCACCCGAAATGCCGACGCAACGGGAAAGCACAGAGGAAAGAAACAACGGTGAGCCAGTACCATCAGACGTGCCACCTCTAACGCATGGCGATGGTGACAACGGTGCAGTCAAGTGCAGTAGAGGCCAAAGCGTGAGATGGTCGTCATTGGGCTTGTACAAGGCACCAGTGCGTGTGGGAAACGCGAGCAGTGCTGCTATGGACCATCCCTTTTCCGATGCGCCTGGTAGCCCCATGCCCTCTCCGGACATTGAAACACTGGTAAGAGCCAGCAAAGAAGCTTTGGACTGCCCCTTGTCCAGTGCATCTGTTAGCTCTATCCCATTTCCTGACACTAAAGGAAATGTGCACCCTACTGCGATGATGTGTCCATCCTAGAAGAGTTGCGGCTGACCGACACTGCAGACCCTGATTATGGTATGCAGAGCCTGCAGACCATGAGCCTGAGCTTCGTGTCCTAGGGTGTCCAGGCGGAGTTTATCCGGAATGCGACACCTGAAGCCTCCTCAGCCGATGAAACCGAAGATCCGACGAGCACATGAGGCTGTCTATCGGGGATTTCAAGGCTGTGGAATTCTATTTATGCTGTGGAAGTGCCGCAGGTAAAGCCCCGGCGCATCTGTATTGTAGGGGAGCTGTGTTGGTAAAGTAGAATCTTGCAAAATACCAAAGAGGAGGACACGGATGGACACTTCCCAACCATTGTATAAAACTACTCTTTTATTAACTTTTACGGGATTCGTGATAGTCACATGAGTCTTCTCCTGTTAAACTTCAGCGTAGTTTTTCATCCCGTAATTGCAGACGGTACATGCTATCCGTGTTGCTTAAAACCCTGCTTTTTTCTGCAGCATCTTCAACGCAAGCAGCGTCTGTCTTTGTTTCATTTTTTAAGTTTTTTTAGAAACGCCCCTTGCGGGCTTTGAAATCCTACTCAAGGTGTGTGCATCTGGTAGAGAACCAGGTTCGTGAGGGACAGGGATGACATGTTCACGCATTCTTGAAGCTCCACCAAAGTTCGCGAGGGATAGGGATGAGATGTCACCGCATTCTTGAAGACCCACCAAAAGATCTTCCATTAATCTTTAAATTTCTTTTTGTAGCCCTTATTACATTTCCTTGGACTTTGGACAGGCAGATCCAGCCAGAACCCTTCTTATTAATAAATTGTCCTGTCCTTTTCAATCTCACGCCATGAACTCTGTCTCACACCCCAACTCACCCTAGAAATACTTTGCTGCACGACAACGTCTTACGCGGTAGTTAACATTAACATGAAATCATTAAATAATTATGCATAGCAAGGCCGATCCATTCAGCAATAGTAGTCGATGCTAAAGTATAGGTAATGAACGCTTATTTTTGCAGGTCGTATATTTAAACGACGACTTTATTTATATCGCTCATCCCAAAACAAGGAGGCCTAGCTATAAAAATAAGCATACCACCGGACCTCCCAAAATATTGACGTGTCTGTAAAAACAAACACCCTACCGTAGCCCCCAAACAAGCAAACACGTATAAACATGTTTTCGTTCACTCACTTCACGCGGGCGCATACACACCGGTAGTGACCTTTTAAATATCAAGGCCTACTGGTCATCGCAAGACGTGCGTGTTTTCTTGGAATGCCTGAAACCATCATTCCCGGCAAAAAAAGCCGTTATTTAAATGCAACATTTTTTAAAGACTATAGTATTTCTTGGGCTAGGTAAACGCTGAAATTTTGGCGTGACTGTCTGTCACACGGAAAATGGAGGGAAAAACTATAGCCACAACCATAGTTCAAGCAGTGTCGGTGCTGGTATTTGGGCCTACGTCTCTCTGCCGTGGAAAATGGGGATGCCGTTGTCGAATCACGCACAGCAGGTGTCTGCAAGGCGTTCAGAAGAATCGCCAAGGGTTTGGGACGAAGCTGAATCGAAATACTGAAACGCACAAGGTGAGCTTCAGTGAATCAGCGGCGTTCTGGGAAAGCACTGCCCGGATTCATTAAAATCACTAAGTCGTTGTGATTGTGGTAGCAACTACGCGCACGCTCAAGTGCTTGTTGACACTGCAGAAAGAAAGTTACATGGTAGGAGAATGATCATAGGGAAGGCGAAAGGAAGGGAAGTGAAAAGGAGGAGGAGGAGCATGCTTCCCATTCACACTCGTAGTGTTCTGGCGGGAAATTCATACTAAAGGTTATTGCATGCTCGTTTTATTGCTGGGTGAGTAGTGTCAGGAGCTGCTTATCATCGGGCTATAAAATGAAATGGTATTAAAGAATACGCAGATTATGAGATTTGCAAGGGAGATTCGAACAGTGAATATAATTCAGGGATAAAGGGGAACATTTCGAATGCGTCATTTCCTTGTAGATGCTTATTGTGGGTAGTTTGGGCTATTCACAGCTCTTACAGCGGGGTATAAAAATGCTAATTTAGGTGCTAATTTCACAGGACGTTAGTACGCATCGGCCGCAGAGCTGGGGGTCGGGGGGGGGGGGGGGGGGGCGACCGTCGCCACTAAAAAGGGTACTTCCTGTCTCCGACAGTTGGGGCCCAGTTATCGGACCCTATGGGTGAGCGGTAACCCGTGGCAGGGGCCGCATATTTGGCAATTGGCACTGTCTGATGCCCTCGCTGAGCAATCAGTCTTGGAAGAGAGTCAGTCAGACAAAAGGATTGGAGCAAAATTGCTTCCCTCATTCCCACCCTTTTTCCCATAACCCATTCCGATGTCCAAGTTCCCGTTCCCAGCAACCGACCCTATCCGGCTTTTTCCTAGGGGGGACAAGAGGGGTCCCCCCCGGGCTCGTCCCCCTGGCGGTGGGTCGCAAGAAAGTCTTTCCCGTTAATTTCTCTCCACCTTCGTGTGGACAAAATTCTCTTTGCCGGTTGGCCCTATTTTTGTACTGTTTCAATTGGGTATAACCGGTTGTACTTCGTGTGGTACCGGGGAGCTATTGAAAGCTCCATTTACTCGATGTCGTAGATAGAGGTCATGCACGCCGTCTTTTGAAATAATTTACATTTATGTAAAAATTTATGGTGGCTATATTTACGACGTTGAAGGCCTAAAACATTATTGTGCCTGCCTATGTTCGGCGCCTAAAACGCGTTTTGCAATGCCAACAATTCCGGCATCTAGAAATCAAGCTACCAACGTGGCGGCAAGAGATGCGCGAATTCCACTGACAGCCTCAGGCGACACAGCCGATTTTGTTCAGGTGCATTGGCCCTAAGATAGCACAATTACAGCTGAGGACTCACAAAGGCTTAGTTCTAGACACTTTGTCGGGGTGCAAAGCTCCTCGCAAACCTCCATGAAGTGACTGCAGGTTCCGTTTTGAAGCTCGCAGTAAAAGGGTTTTCAGGCGGTAAAATGCCAGTTTTCGAGGTAAAAAATAGCCAGTTGTTTCTCAAAACCACAATTAATAAATGTAAAGTGACATGATGCTGATATGAATTACATCGCAACAAACTCCGTCAAAAACGACGTCTATAACTGAACACGGGACGCTGCTAGAGACGTTATTGATAAGTGGTAAAACGGTCTACATAGCTTATTTATTGAAGAAGCTAGAGTCCTTAGACACCAAGATATTTGTTCACGATTCCAGAAGGAGTTAGTTGCCATCAGACTAACAAAAAGGAGGGGGGGGGGGGGGCAAGCGGGGGGAGGTTCTGGACCGTGCCTCTACGAGCTTTCACTTCGCTCAGGAACTCCCTTCTCTTGGCGCGCTCCGCTACGGATAGTTTCTGCCCAGGTTATCCTCAGGATCTTTTCGTACGACATGAGTTTGCTTTGCGCTGCCTCGTATAACGATGGTAATACTCGCCATACTCTCACACAAAGGTATTCTGCAGTGCATTGAAAGAATGTAACATGTGGGACAATTACTTCCGCGCGAGCCACTTGGTGCATATTGAAGTGGGAAAAGCTGCAGCGTGAACAATAAGGGACGAAGAAAAGACACGGGCACACTAGGGCGCTCACTACCAAATCTCTAGTCTTTCGGGCACCAAACCGATCAGGCGGATATACGGCCGGGCTGACCACGGCGAGAACAGTATCTGCACAGATGAGGTAGATAAAATAACAGCAAAAGACACGACAGAAAGACAGGCGATAGAGGCCTAAAGCATTAGAAAAGCCGGAGACAAATGTGAAAGCGCCCATACACGGTCACTCTTTGATAAAGAGCTCGTATTTTTGCATGATCAGCTGTAATGAACCTCACACCGCCTTCGTCTGTCGATTTCAGTCTTCAGCGCTCTGTATTGTTTTTTTCTTCTAATCGCCTGTACACTTGTTGTAAGTGTTACATCGATGTATTCCGCCTAATTTGGTGTGTGTTCTTGAGCATTAAAAAATTAAGAGTTGTATGTAAGTCTTCATGTCTCCCCTTGGTCCCGTCTTGTTTGCGCTGCAGTTCTTTCTGTAGAATATACGCAGCTGCGGACAAAGACTCAAGCGTACCCTGCCTTCGCCGAAGTGGCATAACCGCATCCTAGACAAATTTTTAAAGCCCATGCCTCCTTTTTTTTGGTCTCACTTCCGACTACGAGGGTGAATCCAGTGAAAGAGCTCAAGTGCCAGAACGCCTCTTAAAAATTTAATCACCTCTCTCCATCTTCCGCAAGAGAGGGGTAATGGTTTTCTGGAACCCAAATCCCCACCCACCCACGTCTAACAAAAAAATTTAAGGAACACCCGTCCCCGCCCCCCATAAGAAAAGTACTCCTGCTGCTACTGCGCATTCCACCACGTGGCCCAAATATATCCAACAACATCACTCACCTCCTCAGTTATTGCCATATTTTCTTCCTTTGAACTACAAGGCGTCGTTTCGCATGTCGCGAACAAGCTGTTTCTCCTGTTTTCTTCTTCGTGGCCGTGCATCGTGCTGTGAAAATGCAGGCATGACTTAAAAAAACAAAAACAAATGAAGACCTCGTGCAATCGATGTTCTTCAAAAGGCAAGCCTTAAAAAGTGTCGTCATTGGTTGACGTTCGCTTGCACTGTAAACATGCCCCGTGTTTTTCTCGGACGGCTTTCTCTGCCACGTCAGCCTCGTGAATCTGTCCTCTGTCAGACGAAATTGGACTGGAAAGGCCAACAATCGTCGTGTTTAGACGTGTAGCAGTAGACGCAACCAATACACAAAAATTGAGCGCCGAATAAGAGGTGTTTAAACAGTGCTATAACAGTAGAGTTTGCGTAAATATCTTGCCAACAAAATGTGCCTACGTGTAGAAATGTTTCGGCAAACAGAGGAAAACGACGCGCCAGCGCAGCGCTAAACTGAGGGTACACTTTTAAGTGCAATGCACTTCTTAAGCGACCCTGAACCTGCGTCCACCGGCGATGTCCGCGCACGTGGAGATGGGCGAGCGCAGCCTGGCCGCTGACATGGCACATACCCACGTGGGGGATTGGCCAGGAATCTCCTCGTCTTCCTTGGCAACGGGGGGAGATGGGCGCGCGCTGCCTGGCCGCTGACATGGCACATACCCACGTGGGGGATTGGCCAAGAATCGGGCGTGAGAAGGGCTAATGCACCTGCTTAAAGGAGTACTGACACGAAATTTCAAAGCTGAGATCCGCTCTAGCAATCAAGTACAACGACAACACAAATAGGTGTCTGTGAATAAATGCATCTTTCTTTCTTTGTAGTTGTGTGTGTGTGTGATCTCTCTTTCGCGAACATTACCGAACCGCGCAAATTCAACTCGTGCATTCGCACTTTCACATTCTTCCCCTCGGGGAAATGCGGGGAATTTTTTTGAAACTATGCGCGAGAACGTGTGTTCTAAAAACTTCCCCAACGTGCTCCCGAAAGGCATTGTCATTACGGAATCAAACTCAAGCCTAAGGTACAGCAAATACACGTGTTCTAACAACGCTGGAGGAGATGCAACTAATACATCGAATGCTATAAAAAATTAGTGCCCTTCCACTCTGGAGAAGGATGAGCTACGAAGCTGGACGCACTACACAAAACGCACGAAACAAAACATGGTTGTTTGTAATTTGCGATCGAGCAATTAGCATTTAGCCAAATGAAACTTTAAGGGACTCGAGATTTATTCTCGCGGACAAACATGAAGCTGTCTGTTTCCCGCCCGCGTCATAGTCAGGTTAACGTCGGTGTAACACACCAACCCGATCCGCTCGACCACTGAGGACACCGGAAAGTTCGCATTAAGGCGGTGGACGTACGCGTTTAAACCTCTCGCCAGCACAACGGACATGTCCCCAGTAGAGCATGACAGCTATATATGCGCGTGCACGTCCCCCCCCCCCTTCCCTCCACTCCCAACTGGTAAATGATTAACCGGCAACCGGTGCGCGTGCTTAGAAGCGAAATGCACCGCCAAAATTGTCGCTCTGAAAGCCTTTCAAGCTTAACAAGAAATATTGGCTCACGTCGACGTTGCTGTTTATCCGGGAGAGATTCCAAGCTACTCAGCGAGCTGGAACTTGCTTTCTGTGGTTTCCGCACCCATCCGCGCTTCTGTTCCGGCAGAAGCTCCTTCGATTTCCGCTGTTCTTCCTCCGAGCGAACGACACGCGTCTGTCCATAGGGAGTTCAGTTCGAGGAAGGACTCGAGCTTTATTCTGGTGGACAAACATGTGGCTGTCTGTTTCCATCCCGCGTCGTAGGCATCTCACTGTCTGTGTAACACACCAACTTAAACCCTATCCACTTGACCATTGAGGACAGCTGACAGATCGCATTGAACCGCGAGGCTTCCACGTTTAAATTTTCGGCCAGCACAACGCGCATGTTATCGGTGGTGGCATGAAGACTAGCTGTGCATGCCCGCCCTCCTGCGTCTACCCCCAACCAGTGCACCCATAAACCGGCAACCAGGGATGGGCGCGTGTAGTGTCACTAGATAATATATCAGAATACCGCCACTCAGGTACTCTAGTCAGCAACTTGCGGCCAATTTAGTGTTTCTCAGTGTTGCGAGATGGCCGCTTCTACGGCCTCGCCACTAGCTTCGACTGGGTCGTTTGTTAACAACCCTGCCGAAGATGCAGCAGAACGGCATCTTCGGGCACACTTCTGGTGCTGAAATGCTGCTACACGCGTTATCTTTGATACGCGTTCGGAACGGTGTCAGTCGCGTGCAGATGCACAGAAGGGAAGACAAGCGAAGTCTACCAGAGTTTACCGACTAAAACGCATAAACACCGAAATGGCGGTGCCGATGAACCTTCGCAGTGTAAACAAATGTCACGTGAGGCGAACTGACCAATGACCTTGTAGGAGGCATGAACCAATAGGAGAAAAGAGTGGCGATAGTTGGAACGCTTATCTAGTTGTACTAGGCGCGTACTTAGGCGTGAATTACACGGGCCCAAATGTCGCGCGGAAAGTGTTTCACGCTGAAAAAGAATTATGGGCTCACGTCGGAGTTCAAAGAGGGCAAGTTGCTCTGGTAACGCCTTATAAGCGCGTTATCAGCCGATTGCGCAGCTTGCGAAAGAGACATCGGTAGTGGCGAGGGGAATAACAGTTGCGAAAGCGGTGTCGGCGATGGGGAGGAGGAGCGCCGCAGCGGCACCGAGTAAATCGGCGTCACCGGAATGAAAACTGGGTGGGGGAAAGGGTTGGAGGTATACTGCTTCACAGTAAAAAGCAAAAAGCAAGAAAGCAGTTGTCCTCAGTGATCACGTGACCTATGCGTGGAAACGACGAGGAACGCCAAACCATGCCAAAAGCACTCCTCAACTTCAATGTCTTCGACAGTTAATATTCACTTCGGTCACATAACACGCATGCACTGCTAAACATCCACTCACAATCCTCGATTTTATTATCTAGGCACAGGGGCTCTCTCGATGGTCACGTATCCACCAACTCGGAAAGAGAAAATTATATCCTTAGGCTAAACTGTTTGTACGCGTTGGCGAGGCTGTTTCGTCTTTCCTCTGCTCCACGTATGCGTGTTGCAGCTATTGTCGGTGATTACGTGCCGTACTCAGCGAGAAAATGGTGACGAACTTTAAATCCCGGGCAAGAACCGGCATGAGTGCACATATGTTGCACCGCTGCACCGCAACGCTATCAGTGCCCAATGTAATTGAAAAATGACCACATGAATGTGTTACAGACATCCGAGACTTAGTCCAAAGTTCACAAGCTCACTTTACAATTCCAGACAACTTGGTTAATTTAACTTTAAGGCGCGATAAAAGAATTATATTATTGAATGCGTTGAATTCAACAAATGTGAACTTGATACGTCGATTTGTTTTTTATAGGTATATATTGACTTATTTTATTTTTTTCATATAATAATTATATTAAGTAACCGAAGCACCTTTTCTCTAACCTTACCTCCACGGCATGCAACACAACAAAAAATTACGCCCACCTCCCCTCGCGGGAACCCTGGTGTGATGCGACGCTGAGGGGGGTTCAAGCGCAAACGGAGAGCAACCGTCGACCGAAAGGCCGCCGGAGAGCGGCACACCGGTTATATGCGCAGCGCGCCCGAAGGAGAGGAGACCGCGGAGAGAGAGAGTACTGCACATGTGCCGCACCGCGCGCAGCGCCGCCCACCGGCGGAGTGAGAGCGCGCTGGGCCGCACACGCTCTCACCTGTGCACGCGCCGGCGCCAGTGCGTCTGCCGCGGCTATGACGCAACACAATCCAACACAATCCACTTTAATCCAATCCAATCCAGATCCAATCCGATCCAATCCAAGCCAAGCCAAGCCAAGCCAAGCCAATCCAATCGAATCCAATCTAATGCCCCTCGCGAGAGAGTGTTCGCTGTCGGAGAGGAGAGCGGGAGAGTGGCTGCGGACAACAACGGACGCACGCGGACAACAACGGACGCATGCAGGAAGGACAGGGCCGCCGACAAGAGATGCTCTGAGCGTCGCATCTAAAATTTCGCTCCACAGCAGATCCGTTGCTGGAGCACGTGAAAAAGGGGTTACAAAACTAACACACGCGTATGAAGTAAGACACAAAACGATATGCACGGGCGCAAAATAGTCAATCTCCATCACCAATGACTCGTTCCCGGCCTGTCTTGCGTAAATGCATGGTCCGCAATACCGCTAAACATGGCTATAAGGTGTGCTCAGGCTGAAGCAGGAATGTCGAGCCCATTTCCCAAAACTTGTTCAACGTAATTTTTTTATGTTGGCACCCAGACAATAGTTACACGTGACGTCGCTGTAGCTGATCGTGCCCGTTCTGCAAGCCCAACTTGATTTTAATGCCATAGGAATTATGTTCTCTGCACCGCCAACTTCTGAAATCACATCAGGCTTACAGAAGTGGTGCCGAAGTTACGGTCTCGGTCAACAAGGACCCTGAAGCAGTCTTAGTACAACAGGAGCTGTCACCCCAGTTCCGACTTCATCACCCTGCAGAAAAGAGCTGTGTCGAAAAAATGAGGTTTAACAAAATTTGTTGCTGGGTGGGTTGATTCATCACTTAAGTAAAAAAGACGGTACTCCGATAACAGACGCGGCCGATGAGGAGTTTGGTTCTTACTTCATCCTCATGTGTTGACGCTGTATAGCCTTTTTTTTTACTCGTCATGAACCATTGTCTAGCTCAGCACTAAGCCTTGTTATACTGGAGCCGCAAAAGTAAAATTAAGTGACGTTACCGACATTACCTCAGCAATTTCATCAGATAGTGTTCATGACATTGATGAAGTAATTATGTGTCTGAAGCAGGAAAAAGAGAGAGTGAGTAGGTAATTTACTAACAAATGAACAATCGCGCTAGAGACTCGGTAAAAATGGCAGCATCTCCACTCTGTGGGTGATGGCGAGGGTGCGGAGTACGGGGACTCGAAATGGCATCCAAGTTGCGCCCCGAGTGACACCCGATTTGTGCCCCGACCGTCATTCGAGTTGAGCCGCGAGTTGCACCTTGATTATTCCCTAAATGAAACTGCAACTCATGGCTCAAATCGAATTTCGCTCGATTTTCGCTTTATGGTGGTGTGCGCATGGATGGACGCGGGCGGACATTGGGAGGTCCTAAGGTACTGCGCACCGTTACAGGCGAGGGAGTAAGCCGTTTGACCCTCGGGCACTAACTCACGGTTGTAGCCCAATGGGTAAGACAACTGACCATAACTCTGTCTGGTCTACTAGCCGCAGGCTCGAATCCTGCCGGTGCCTGTGTGATTTTTTGCGATTGTAGATGCTATGCGCACGGACGCGGACGGACATTGTGAGGTGCTAAGGTACTCCGCACCTAAAAGAAACTACTAAGAACTGAGCACTCCTTTGTTTTACTCGTTCTTTATGTCGCTGTTGCTCAGGCTTTTTTCATGTCAGACATATTATACAGAGGACGTGAAACGTACGGTAATATGGGAACTTCACGCTCAGTCCAGGAAACAGAAAAAAAATGTTATTCTAGCAAGGAACCTAACACAATTTCTATCGTAACACGACTTATGCCGAGTGAATGATAGACCTGGAGTTAATAAACTTCAATGACAAAACACAATCAAATGGTCCTCAACATCCCTGCACTTTTTCCAGTCGGGAAAGAGCGAGCCTTATTGACTGCTTATGAATACAAAGAATACCGATTCAGCGTGCTAGTTCAGTAAAGGGTCGCTTTTACAGAAACTAACATTATTATTCCTAGTGTTTCGCGATAAAGGTCGAGCTAGTCTTTGCGAATAACCTATTTCTTAGTTTAACAGCCTTCTCAGCATGCAGATACTTCAGAGGAGCCCTCTCATTGGCAATTTTAATGCGGATTCAGGGGCAACACAGACAACATTTTCCCGACCATCACCTCCACGATCAAATGGCGTTTTGCTATAACTAGAATGCTGAGTAGACGCAATAGACGCCAGACATGCTGTTTTCGTTGTTAGCTGTCACGTATGGGTTTGCTGTGTCTTTATGAATGGTAAGGACCTTAGGAACTACATACCCATCAACCTGCTCTCAGTGTGTACAAGCTGTTTACCAAAGTAATAGTTAACGGAATAAGTAACAGCCTAGATTCCCATCAACCAAAAGCGCAGGCTGGATTTAGAAAAGGATACTCAACAATGGATCACATCTACGTCGTACCCGCCGCGGTGGCTCAGTGGCTAAGGCGTTGCGCTGCTGAGCACGAGGTCGCGGGTTCGATTCCCGGCCGCGGCGGCCGCTTTTCTGATGGAGGCGAAAAGCAAAAACGCCCGTGTGTACGAGATTTCGGCGCACGTTAAAGATCCCCAGGTGGTCAAAATTAATCCGGAGCCCTCCACTACGGCGCGCCTCATCGCCTGCGTTGCGTCGGCGCGTTAAACCCCCACAATCAATCAATCAATCAAACATCTACGTCGTGAATCAAGTCTTAAAAAAATGCGCAGAATATAATAAACCCATTTGCATGGCATTCATAGACTATGGAAAAGAGTGTGATACAGTGAGCACCGCAGCTGCGCTGGAAGTAATAAATGACCAGGGACGGAGCAGACCTACATAAGATTCCTAGACGGTATATATAAAGGATGTACAGGCATGATAATCCTTCACAAGCCAAGCGACAGTTCCCGATCAGTAAGGGCGTGCGAAAGGGGGGTACCATCTCGCCAAAACTGTTCGCAGCTTGTCTGGAGGGGGTATTCAGGAAGCTTGACTGGGAAAACACAGGATTAGGGATACACGGAGAATGCTTGGGCCATTTGAGGTTTGCAGACGAGATAGTCTTGGTAAGTGAGAAATGCTTGAGTAACTGAATTCAGAAAGCAAGGCCGTGGTGCTAAAAATAAATATGAATAAGCCTAAAGTAATGAGGAATAAACCATACGGAAAGCGCCCTGTTCAGCATTTGTAACGAAACGCTAGAACAAGTAGAAGATTACAAGAACTTCGCTCAGGTCGTCTGTGTTGATCCCAACCACGAGAAATACATTCGGCGCAGAATGGGTATCGGCTGGGGTGCACTCGGCAAACACTCCCAAATAATGAAAAAGTAAGCTACCTCATCAAAAGGAGTATATACAACCAATACACACCTCCGGTGATCACATATGGAGCGGAAACTTGGCGCTTTACTGAACACTGGAAAGCAAACTTAGATCGGATCAGCAGGGCCATCGAAAGAAGAATGATAGGAGTAACGTCAAGGGAGAGAAAATGAGCTGCTTGGATTAGAGAAGAAACTAGAGTAGAAGACATCACATTTCAAATAAAGAAAAAGAAATCGACTTTGGCTGGCCGCGTAGTTAGGCGACATGACAACCGGTGGACATCCATGGTGGTAGAGTGGATACCGAGAGACGGGTCTGGAAGAAGCAGAAGGCCAATTACTCGATGGAGGGAATAGATTAGGAATTTGGGAGGGGAAGAATGGACTCGGACGGCGCGGGACAGGAGCGGTGGGAGGTATACATGGGAGAAGCCTTCGTCCTGCGGTTGACCTACCGGTCGTTGATGATGATGATGATTTGCATGCACCGAGTTTATGCTGGTCCCAGTTTTGTTTAGATACATACATAAGTAGCACATAGAGTAGCACGTTTTTATAAGGGGGTCAACCTCCCAAGACCTGACTAAAGTGCTAATCAAAAAGGTGATTCAAGATATAAAAAATAGAATTTCCCAATTATTAAAATCAATCGAGCAAACAAATTTAAAACCATAATTCTGTCACGTTTTTCTGAAATTAGCAGCACTTCAGTGCGGTCGTCCGTGGTGGGTTAGCTGGGTTATTCGGGGGAGATGTTGACAGCGAGCGCCCCCCCCCCCCCTCCCAGGTTACTTCATATAGCCTGTTCAATATAGATCAGTAAATCGACCGAGTGATCAATCAATCAATCAATCAATCAATCAATCAATCAATCAATCAATCAATCAATCAATCAATCAATCAATCAATCAATCAATCAATCAATCAATAAATAAATAAACAAGTATGTTTCAGCGAACAATTCGAATCAATTATAATTTTACCTGACGCTGCGATTCGCCGTGTCTGTGTGGTCATCGCTCAGTTCTTATTTCTCGTCCCCAAATGGGTGTCCTGTTCTAAACAGCACAGGAGTAGCGTGAAACTTAGCCTCAAATTAAAACACCGAACAGGTGTGGCCTAGAGACAGCTGCCGAAAGGCACGTTCTCCAACTTAAACGATTTGAGAAAAATTTATCCCATCTGATATGCAGACGCATGTCCATTGTGACAACAGAAAACACCCCTCTACCCCACCACATGGGAATGCCAAAGCACAACCGCTGTCCCCAAAATCATAAACCCCAAATGCATAGCTTCGGGAGGCACTGCTGGCCAGCGACTGCTGTGAAGACCAAATCGGTCTGATTCAGTGGCACGCAAAGCATCAGAAGCCATTGGAGGCCTGGACCAAGGGTACCACCCCTGCTGACACCGTCGGGAACTGTAGCACGTGGTATAAGACACAGGTGGAGTACCGGCCAACCACTGGAAAAACAAATACACGCTTTCTCAGTCCCAATCCAGCTGTTTTTCCAAGTGGTGCTTACTTTTCGTGATCAGGAAATCTATTTTGACGACGATATCAATTCGGGTCGGCGACAAGATATTTTTCTGTACTCGCATGCCTGCTTGGTTACGATCGTGTAAAAAATTTTTTGAGTATTTTTTTTGTCTTCGTGGGCCTAAAAAAAGAAGCTGAACGATGAGCCACAGTAGATTTTTGGCGGAGGGCCTTTGGCGACGCTTTAGAAGCGGGAATGCATGTGGACGAGGAGGAAAAAGTAAACTCAGTGCGAGTCATGGTTAAGTGTAAAAGAAAATCAAATCAAGAAGGAAAGGAAAAAAGAACCGGGAAAGAGAATAGGTATACGAAGACGGAAAGCAGAACACGTCGGAGGCTACGAAGGCAGAAAGAATGAACCGGAGGCATGAATAGAGAGAGAGAGAGAGAGAGAGAGAGAGAGAGAGAGAGAGAGAGAGAGAGAGAGAGAGAGAGAGAGAGAGAGAGAGAGAGAGAGAGAGAGAGAGAGAGAGAGAGAGAGTTTAAAAGAAGAAGCCACAGGCAAGGCAGAACTAAAGACAGCGGAAACAAGAAAATGGAAAGGTAGAAGGGAACAGAGAAAGCAAGAGGAAAGCAGAAGAGCGTATAAAGACTAAGAGGGACGAGAGGAAGTCTGCTGACTCTGCCGCAATATATTGCAGCCCGCAAGTTAACCCCTTCAAGCGGCCAAGCCTGACCCTTGGTTGTGTCAGATAGAGGAAAGAAGCGCCCCTAAAATGCATAAAATATAAGTAAATCGGGAACTCTTTCAAGTTCCGGATTGAGTTGAGACATTTTTCATACGGCCGGACGTCTCTCGACTTCAACTGACATCCGGTCTCCAAAATGCGTCGCATGAGCTACCTGATGTATTTTGGAACTGCCCCGCGAGGGAACACAAGAGGAGGTGCAGTAGTCTAGTTCTGTTGGTTCAGTCCGAAATATACGCTGACATTGGTAAGCGTTCATTGGATTCAATAGCTTTATCAATAGCTTAATCTTTATGGCGGTTCCCCAGCAGAATAGAATAAGTCTCGCTTGCCTTTTTTTTTGTTTATGACATAAAAATCTTATTTTTCTATTTCGTCCGCGTGGCGCGGCACAGCTCACATTTTTCCGACATTTTGTTTCTGCCCTTTTTATGAGTTGTCTCCTCTCATAACCTACAAGTTATCTAGTCACCATTGTTCTTTCACATTATGCAGATATTCATATTATGGCTTCAAACCAGCTCCGCTGACAAGTCTTGTATTACTAAGAAGCCAGTACCGGCATAACGAAACTGTTAAGTTCACCACTCTGCTGATTTTCTGTCTCTGGCGGCGTTCGCCGAAATGATAAGGTCACTATCGTCGTTTTTTAAATTCTTTCTCTTCCATCACAATCCGTCATCAGATATCTCTCGATTATCACGGATGTTTCAAATACGCATAGAGCAAAAAAAATCTCAAGGACAATCATTCTCAAGTTACTTTCCTATCCAAGTTTTCTTTCTTTCTTTGCTCCTTTCTCCCTTCATGTTTCCATTTTTATTTATTTTGTTCCGTTATTTTTTTTTCTTCCTTTTCTTTCGTCATCAAGGAAATGTTTCGGTCCGAGACAGACAGAGCAGATACAAGAGCAATAATGTGACACATTAGAGCAAAACGTATTACCTACGTCATATTCGCGCTAGTTAATTCGTTTAGTGCAGCCCACTAGGCCCCTGTCCCGAGGTTTTACATGACGGCGAATGCGATTATTACCATCGTGAGAACTGTCCATAATGTGAGTCGTTCGAGTGAGATCCTGAGTTAAAACGACACCCCGATATTTATAGGATTTTACAGCAGTAGGTAGTAGTAGTAGTAGTAGTAGTAGTAGTAGTAGTAGGATGAGACGGAAGAGGTGGGGGAGAATGA
Source organism: Haemaphysalis longicornis (assembly GCF_048455015.1). Classification (NCBI taxonomy): domain Eukaryota; kingdom Metazoa; phylum Arthropoda; class Arachnida; order Ixodida; family Ixodidae; genus Haemaphysalis; species Haemaphysalis longicornis. Next base: position 319,728,161 of record NW_027526203.1, read on the forward strand.
GGATGAGGAGGAGGAGGGGAGGTGCTTTTAATAAACCCTTGGTCCAAGTAGGGGAAACGAGGTTTTTGGGAACTGGGGTAACGATCAATACAGGTAAAAGAGTGGGAGCTTCTTCGGAGAGAGTTCTCTATGGGCACTGCGAATTGGTATTTTTTTCCCTCATCGTTCGGCTTTGGTATTTTTTCACTCATCGTTCGGCCTTGCATCATGGTTCAGTCTTGCTGGAGGTAGCGAAGGATACAATGAAGACCTTCACGGTTCACAGAACCCGTGCTGGGCCCCCTTTTTTATGGCAATAAATAGCATCTTTATAAAGTGTGTCCAGATCCAGTTGGTGGGGTAAGGGGTAAGGGCTTCCATGGTCAACAGAAAGAGGGGCTATGGATAAAATATACGACCTGCCGACTGGGTAGTGATGCGAGGGGTAGGTCTTCCTGCGATGGAATGATATTAGTGACGTTTTATGGACATTTATTTAAATTAAGCTTGTTTCACACCAGTCGTGATAGCGTTCAGGCCACGCCGGAGAATTATATTGTGAATATTCTGTACACAGTACGATATACGATATACGATATACGATGGTACGATAGATAGTTCCTTCCGTGTTTTCTTTTTCACAGTGAATATCCTTCATTTCTGCTGTGTTGACCACCCCCAATGCAATACACTTCTGCGTAAGGGCCTGTAGGGATATTTTGAATAATATAAATAAATATAATACTCAAGCACCAGCCATTAGACGTATGCAGTATTGGATGCAGTTGATCAGCAAATGATTTATATTAAAACTAGCAGAGGTCCTAAAACTGTGTCGTGAAGAATTCCTGAAAGAACCGGAGATCGGATAGGAGAGTACATGTTAGCGAATACAGATTACTCAAGGTAAGTCGAAAAATTGCGTAACCAAAAAAAAATTGCAAGAAAAACATTTAGGCGAGATTGCTTTAGATATAACCTGTTTTGTAGAACTTTGTCGAATGCTTTCTCGGAGTCTAGAAGTAAGGATGTAAATAAAACTAGCTGGGTGTCACAGGCAAGACATTTATACAAGCCATGATGACGGGGGTGAAAAAAGTAGGAGCTGTTAAGAATTTGTCGATGTGAACCTAAACATGTCCCATTAATTTGCACGGCACACCACTCAGCGAGATAGAAGGCTAATATTTTGTGACTTTAGATTACATTTTTGGTGCTGGAGTGATCTTGCCCACCTTCTAGTGCTGCGGGACCATTCTAGGTGATAGCGACGGTGGAAAAATGAATTAATGTACTTCGCTAGAGATGTAGTTATTGTTTTTTTTTAAATTTAGGATTAATGTCGTCAACTTTGGATCATTAAGGTTAGCTTGAGCAATTCAAATCAGTTTCATGAGAACGTTAACTTCAAGCTGGTGATCGTAGAAAGGCAAGTGGCAATTCTGTAAAGGGCTTCTTTGTGGGCCCATACCAAAAAGTAGATTGCAATTTCTTGGTATCGTCAAGAACAGGAATGGACAGTTGCGTTCTTCGCGTAACGATTTGGATTTTTGAATAGTTGGGGTTTACTGTTTTCCAATATTACTGTTTTGCAATTGACTGTTTTACAATTTACGGTTTTCCAACAGTTTTCCAATCCACGTTATATCCTCTGGATTAGGAATGAGATGCCTCTTAAGAAAAGAAGCATGCCCTATAAAACGCCAAGGCCTGCTGTAACAAAGTCTGTGTCGCTACTCTGTTATCCGTTGTGTCGTTTTAGAGGGCGTCCCTAAAGGACAAAATCTGAAGTCTCTAACCACCTCCTTTAGGGCGAATCGTTCAGTGGGTGTCACTTGAGCTTTATCATCAACAGCCTACTTAGGTTCACTGCAGTACGAAAGCTTGTACCACTGCTACTGCTATTTACAATAATAAAATTAATGAAAATGACTCTTTTCTAATTTATTTTTTTGTATATTTTATTGTTGCGATGAACTCTTACGTTCTTTCATGAATCGTTGTGCCATGATTCATTTGGGGAATCAATGACTATCATATTTGTAACTTCGAACACAATATTCCGCGTTACGCTGTTGTTGTCTAGCTGTAATGGAAAAATCCCCACTAATTTCCTTATGGTAACGCGCCAGAAATATTGTCGCAGAGAAGGTGACCAGGTGGGCTTCTGTACCTCAATTCATTCAATTTTCTGTGTGCACCATCTGTGCACTGGTGAAATGCCGCACTGTGAGATTGTCACGGAACATCTATATGGACAATGCCCCATAGCGCCATAACCCGTCACCGCAGACGACGAAGAGAGCCCCTTGCTTGGCTTGGTGGCTGGCCTGGCCTCTCTCATGGCCGCTTGTACATAGATCATCCTTGGTACAGCGGTGAATTTACAAGAATGATCTTTATACAAGCGGCCATGAAAGAGCTCGGGCCAGCCACCCACTCTTCGTCGTCTTCGGTGACGGGTTATATCGCTATTGGGCATTGTCCACATAGATGTTCCGTGACAATATGACGGTCTGTGTGATCATTGCTCTCGGGTGCTCTCTCTCTTTCTCTCTCTCTCTCTCTCTCTCTCTCTCTATATATATATATATATATATATATATATATATATATATATATATATATATATATATATATATATATATATATATATATATATATATATATATATATATATATATATATATATATATATATAGAACTTTGAAGATGGTAGAGAACACAAGAGAAGAAAAACTTCGAACAAGGTAAAAGCACGATTGTGGCCTACGTTTCAGCAAAGAGAACTTGCTTTCCTCAGGGCCTATCTATCTATCTATCTATCTATCTATCTATCTATCTATCTATCTATCTATCTATCTATCTATCTATCTATCTATCTATCTATCTATCTATCTATCTATATCGAATTCAGAATGGGGAATGAGGGGCTCGTTGATTTAAGAAAGAAATAAGGGTTGGCAGCCAAGAATTCCTCGGAAAGCAAAGGGAGGAATGCGGTAGGTCATTGAAACAGATAAAGAATTTTGAAAGACAGAAAGAATGTGCAGAAAAAATGCCCGCCGGCTAGGATCCCGGCATTTTTTCTCTGTAGTAAAACCTCGTTAATTAGGATCTCAAGGGAGTAAAAAAATGCCCGATTTATCCGAATGTCGAATTACCGAATTAACAACAAAAACGCACGTTTTCAATTCTTTTATTCCGCACATTTACTTTGAGAGAGAGACAGAATTCTTTAATGAGACTTAATGAGTTGGGGAACATGTGATGAGAGTTAAATACTAACATGAATAATACAAATAAAAAAAGGAAAAACGAAAGACAATCCACCAGACGGACACACGCACACGAAAAAAGCGACAGAGGCAGTCACAGGCTGGAGTCGAGTCCAGAGTCTCTAAGAAAACGCACAAGAGCTTTAATACCCCGCACCGCACTGTCTTCGCTGCTATAGGGGCCTAAAAAGTCCTTCATGCTGAGAGTTCTTGCCCGTAGTAAACTTCGCGCTGTCATGCGCGCCGAGTTGAAACGTGGACAAACACAGAACAGGTGTTCAGTGTCCTCTTGTACACCGCAAAGGGGACACTGAGGTGATGCCACCAGACGAATTTTGTTAAGAAAGCTTTTGGTATAGGCTACTTTGAAGAGCAGGCGATGTATAGCACACTCTGTTTGCCTGGATAGAACGTGAGGTATACGAAACGTCCATTGCGAGTCAACAGCGTAAAGGGGGGCGTACTGCAGGTCAGGGTTCTGCTAGGAAGGAAGGAAGGGTGTAGGACGAAGGCAGGAAAGTTAACCTGGCTAGAGCCTAGTTTGCTATCCTGCACATGGGAAAGGGAAAATAGGCAAAAAAGAGAAAAGAAAGAATGAAGAAAAGTTGGAGTAGACAAGTATGCCCAGCGCTGAAGCACTGACACTGATTGACACTGGAGGCGTTCAGTCTATAGTCTGGTGTTTAAGTTAGTCGCCCGTAGAAAGCGTAAAAGTTCCTTAGTCGCCTTCTGAGCGGATGACAGAGAGGGCCAGTGGCACAGAATCTTCTCCTCCGAAAATGATCGCAGAGTCCAGGTTCCTCAGTGCTGACGACAGCTTCTTTCTTTCAGGCGAGTAGCGTGGGCACTCGCACAAAATGTGCCGGATCGTCTCCGGCGTGCCACACGTTTCGCCCTCCTCACTTGCTGCCATTCCGATTGTGTATGAATAAGCATTTGTGAAAGCCACCCCCAGCCAGAGACGGCAAAGAAGAGTTGCGTCAGCCCGTGGGAGGCTTAGTGAAAGGGGACGCTGCAGGTGCGGGTCAAGGGCACCAATGCGTGCACATGTGTATTCTTCTGGAGGCCATTGGGAGATGGCTGTTTCCCGGGCAAGTATGCGGAGGGCACTAGCTGCGTCCATCCTAGACAATAGGATGAGTACAGTTGCCGCTGTTTCATGCGCCAACCGGGCGGCAGCGTCCGCACTTTTGTTGCCGACAATGCCGCAATGGCTCTGAAGCCTCTGCAGGGTGACATTATGACCCACCTGCGTAGCACGGTCGTACAACATTCTTATTTCTGTCAGGAGCTGTTCGTGAGGTCCCAGGCACAGGGCTGACTGGAGTGACAAGTGCAGCCCTCGAACCACAGAAGATAGCCCATCGGCGGCAGGAACTTTGCTCGATGGTGCGAAGAGCGCAACGGATGGCCGTAAGTTCTGTAGCCGTGGAGGTTGTAGGATTGGCTATCTTGAATTGGCTGGACAGTGACATTCGTTGAATAATAACAGCGCCGGCAGAACCCGACGATGTTACCGAGCCATCGGTGTATACACGAGTTCGGTCACTGTATGTCTCGTGCAGGTACGTCAAAGTTAGCTGTTGCAGGGCCGGTATGGGAAGATCACGCTTTTTCTTTACTCCTGGAATATCTAGGCACACTCGGGGCTGCATCACACACCACAGCGGAAGGAGCAATCGCATCGCCGGCGTATAGTTCGATGGAATGCTGGTGTTGTGGGAAGCTACTACCCCTGCGAACGACGCCCGCGGACGGGTCGCTGGTATTCCCGTGAGGTGATGATCAGGTAGACGGGCGAGGTGCCTGACATGTGTCCTGAGTATTTCAACTTCCACAAATGTTGCCAAAGGGTGATTCCGAGCCAGCGCAATGGTCGCTGCTGTGGACGTACATCGTGGTAGGCCAAGACAGGTTCGCAGGGCCTGAGCTTTTATACCCTCAAGTAGGGTGGGTTGCAAGCTGGGCTAGTTGGAAAGACATTCTTGAATAAAACCAACGCGAACTCAGACGAAGACGAAGGAATTCCAACACAAGGACAGGAAGGACAGCCGCAAGGACTAGCGGCTGTCCTTGTGTTGCAATTCTTTCGTCTTCGTCTGAGTTCGCGCTGGTTTTATTCAAGGATACCTTGAAGTGACCGAGTAGTTGTGCGGCACGCTCCAGAAAGGACAGGAGCACTGTACCGCAGACAGCCCAAGAACAGCGCGTTGTAAAGCTGTAACATTGACTTCATTGGTGCTCCCCACGTTTTGCTGCTGATGAGTTGGAGCACATGCACCACAGCAGAGAGCCTCTTCTTTATAATGTTTACATGAGCGCTCCAAGAAAGGCCTCTGTCGACAACTTTGCCGAGAAACTTGTCATTTCTGACATAAGACACCCTTTCGCCATTAATATACAAAGGGTACGCATACATAGGCTTTAGTGTAAACGGAAGCACGGCGCATTTGCTGCTGGATATTTCCAACCCTTGTCCGTGTAGATAGGAGGTCGTCAAAGCTGCGGCGTTTTGCAGTCGGGCGCGCACATGTCTACGAGTCACACCATCTGCCCAAACACATATATCGTCGGCGTATATCGATACGTGAACCCTCCTTGGAAGGCAAGAAGTCAGGCCAATTAGCGTAAGGTTGAACAGTGTAGGGCTCAGGACGCCTCCTTGGGGAACACCACGGTGAGTATAGTGAGCTCATGTTGGACCATCTGCAGTCATAACAAAGAATGACCTTCCTGTTAGGTAGTTCTGTATCCACTGGTAGACCCGGCCACCGAGCCTCACAGCCTGTAATAATTTAACACTCGCATCGTGCTCCACGTTATCATAGGCCCCTTTAACGTCGAGGAACAACGCATCATATATGCGATTCTCACTTTTCCGCTGCTGCACAAAAGTCACCAAATTAATAGCACAGTCAATGGATGAGCGTCCACGACGGAATCCAGACATGACATCACTGTAGACATTGTAATGCTCCAGGAACCCCTCCAGACGTGCAAGAATGATTCGCTCCATCAGCTTTCCAACGCAACTCGCAAGTGCAATTGGATAGTATGCCATTGGATCCAGCATAGATTTTCCGGGCTTCAGGAGCGGAACCAGGCGGCTGGACTTCCATTTTTTGAGGAACGGAACCATCACACCACAGGTCGTTGAAATATTCTAACAAGGCTTGTCGGGCATCCTTACCAAGGTGACGCAGAGCAGCATATGCGACTCCATCAGGCCCAGGAGATGAATATCGCTTGCACGCAGCCAATGCCGCCTGCAGTTCTTCCATGCAAAATGGGACGTCCATCCTTGAATCCCGCGATGCAGGGATGTCACTGGCGAGCAGTAGTCCAGAAGGGCCTGTCCCACTGGCTATCCTCACGCAGAAGTCCTCGGCCACTTCGAGCTCTCGGCGGTTCTGCCAATGCTGCAATTGCATGCGCCATCCGAGAGTTGTGGCTATTCCGTTGACGTCTTCCTTGGATAAAGGTAGTTGTGCTTTTGAGCTCGTGGAATGACCCTCGCGGGCTAGCCGATTAGATATCACATTGCCTGTGATGCCGCAGTGTCCTGGCATCCACTGCAACGAAATAGTGCGTCCGTTGCGCAGTGCCTCTGTGTGTATGAGGTTGATTTCTTGAATCAGCTGGCGTTGATTACTTCTTTGCTTGTGAAGCGCTTGTAGCGCAGAGCGGGAGTCCAGGAAAACTGCCCATGGTTTTGGAGGGCAGTCCTTGACAATCTGCAGCACAGCTCTTACTGCTGCCAGCTCGGTTTTTGTAGCCGATGTCTTGTGACTGAGCGTCTGGCTCACAGAAGCCCCCGAGGATGGTACCCATACACCTATGTCGGAAGATTCAGAAGTCACGGATCCATCAGCATATACGCGGGTTTACCTGAATAGCAGCGAGATATATGCTGAAGTGTGTATAGTAGGTCAAGGCCGGTGGAGGCATCGCTGACGTTTTGCCGATTCCAGCCACCGTTGCTGTTATTGACCACGTAGAAAACTGCCAAGGCAGTGTCTAATAGGACGTTGATAGTAATGCGGCAGGAATTCCTGCACATGACTGAACGAGCTATCAGCTAAAGGATGGGCAAACGAACCGCTAATATGGCGGAGGCAGACACGGATATTTTCTTGCCTAGTACCCTGGCCGAGAGGCATCTCGCTTCACAAAGGGTCCAGGTCGTTGAAGTGCATTTAGAGGGTCCCAGGCAAATACGCAGAGCTTGCGCCTGTAGTGAACAGTGCACCGAGGGCAGGCAGGCTGTAACGAAGCAGACCAATATAGAGTGCCCTGTAGAGTCGTAGCAGCGAAGCAACCGGGCGACCTCATGTAGTGCGTGCAAGCATCCGTAGGATGTGCGCGAATCGCTGTAGTTTGTCTTTGAGGCATCGAATATTGTATGTCCACGACATTTACCGGCCAAATACAATGTCCAAGAATCGATGGCATGGCACATACGGTATGGTGCAGCCTGCTACAGTCAGGACATAACGAGACGTTTCGCGTCTTGTAAATGCCATCCCAGCGCATTTTTCAGGCGAAAGAACCAGATCACAATTTTTCAGGTATCGCTACAATTTTCGGTTCACCCGTTGCAGCTTTGCTCGTATGCTTCGGCGGTTTTTTCCCGAGCGCCAGCCACATATGTCGACTGCCTACAATAATATATTCGCGCCATTAGGTAATACATTCGGGAGATGAACAAGACCGATGTTAGAGTGGGGCTAAGGACACCGCCTTGCCGAACAAGTTGTCTTATTGCGTGACGGGTAGTAACCCCGCTAGTAGGGGTCATAAATACCGTCCTGTCTTGATGATAGTCAGTTATCCACGTAAAAATCTGTCCCCTGATACCTGCAGCCGTCATTTTTCGGCAAATAGCATCATGGGCGACGCTGTCAAAGGCAGGTTTGATGTCTAGAAAGACAGCTAGGACAATGCTCTTTAACGCCATCTCGTGGGTTATGGCTCGTGATAACATACGGACATTATTTATGCTACTCCTTCCGCGCATAAAGCCCGACTTTTGTGGTGGATATACTGCTCTGTTTTCGAGGTCCCAGACCAGCCACTCCAAAACCATTTTTTTCATAACCTTGCCGACGCAGATCAAAAGTGTTATTGGTCGGTAGGTGTTCATGTCTGCTGGTGACTTGCCCGGTTTGAGAACTGTTTCACAAGCCCCATCTTCCAGCTTGTAGGTGGAGAGTAACTGCTGAAGGGCCTTCTCACCAAGGTGGGGTAAGGTGGAGTACGTAACCTTGTCGGAGCCTGGTACTGGCGATCGGTTCACAGACGCTAAGGAACTAAGGAGCTCCCGCATGGTGAAAGGACAGTCTAAAATCACAGCACTTGACATAGAGAGTCCAGACGTCACGAAAATACACACTACAGTGGAGGTGAAAGGGAAAGTGATCTTTTTGCAACGCGCTTCCACCACTTCAATCGCACTGAGTCCGCTATGTAGAGCCACTGATGCAAATGGGCGCATCTGACACGGCTCTGACTTGAAGCTTCTGATTACGCGCAAGATGTGCGAGAGAGACTTGCGTGGTTGCAGCCGTGGGCAGAATAGCCTCCGATGCTCCTTGCTGAGCTTGTAGATGTGTTTTTGCACGTGTTTTTGTGCGCACCGGGCAGCACGGATATCATCTGGCGATAACGTCGTTCGCGCACGACGTTCTGCTCGGCGCCAGATGGCTCGAAGTCGTTCGGGACTTTATTAGCTGAACTTGAACTGTTCTTGCGGCAGTGGCTTTTGTTATAATCTGGGGGAGCTCGTCGTGAGTTGTGATTTTGTCGCTGGAAGCCTCTAAATGAGCCCTGTAGCCATTGCAATATATCATACAAACTTTTGATTGGAACCCTCCCCCGCGCAGACCCTTGATAAGGACATAGGTGGGGAAAAAGTCCGTGATGCTTGGTTGTTTTCTTCTTTTTTTGCGGACAGCTGAGCAGAAAGGACTAGTTTGCGGGAATTCGACAATACTTTTAGCGCAAGTATATTGCCTGGAAAATCGCGGCAAAACGACTCAAGCACGACGAGAGCCCCTGCGGTTTCTTTTTCGGCACGACGCACCGGGCACAGCTCATCGCACGGGTCTTCATCCGCCACGGGTCTTCATCCGCCTCATCCGCCACACCGAAGGCAACGCTAATGGTCTCGTAATTGGTCAACTGGCCAGCAGCGATAACGGCGTCTTCAATTGCAACGTTGACGGCAAGCTCCACTTCGGAGGGAAGCAGGCCAACGAATGCCATGTCGTCCACCTCCTCTTCCGTCGCTGCCGTCTCCGCGCTTCGTTCTGGGCTTTCGGAAGCCTCGGGCCGCACAAAGCGGCTGTGGCGAAAACAGTTCGCCACAATTTGTGCCGACGTATTTGACCACATGTGCTCCAATTGATGTATGGCACTCCGAAAACTCCTTTCAGTTGCGCCGTTCTTGACGTGCCTCCAGTCCGAATTAACCGGCGCGTGTGTAATTTTGCGTAGAATTAGCGAATTTTCGTTGCTAGGGCTACGTACATTTTCTAAGGAAGGGTGTGGGAATGGCGAATTATCCAAATTTCTGAAGTAAGGGGGGCGAATTACCGAGATTGCATGGTATATGTATATGCTTGCATATATATATATATATATATATATATATATATATATATATATATATATATATATATATATATACAAACTGAAAACATAACATTTATTCTAACGTTTCGACCGGGGGCCGGTCTTTTTCAAAGAAATATAAAAGACCGGCCCCCGGTCGAAACGTTAGAATAAATGTTGTTATGTTTTTCAGTTTGACTTCTCTATCGTACAGCTAACCTCATAGCCGGTAACCTTTTATATAACTATATTTATATATATATATATATATATATATATATATATATATAGCAGAACAGAAAGATACGGGACGAGGGACTCAGTAAGGACCAAGGACACTCAGTAGGGACACTAGTGGGGACAGTAGGGACAGTAGGGACTCAAGGACACTCAGTAAGGACACACGACTGCAACCTTGATATATATATATATATATATATATATATATATATATATATATATATATATATATATATATATATATATATATATATATATATATATAGTATAAGTAAAAAGTCGGATACACAGCAAGAACAATAACAAACAATGTAGTAAACATTGTTTGTTATTGTTCTTGCTGTGTATCCGACTCTTTACTTATACTATTTCTGCGCGCTTTGTGAGTTTATCTTTCTCTAGATTTATATATATATATATATATATATATATATATATATATATATATATATATATATATATATATATATATATCTTGAAAGGTGAAGATTTGAGGCAGCCTTTAATTTAGGCGATCAGGGCCGAATTACACAAAATCAGGCGATGATGATTGATGATAATCTACTAAATGAGGAAGTGGCTGAGGCCACTACATGATGCTGGGGATTTACAGGTGATGCATAGAAATGCGCCCTTGTGAGGGGATTAGCCATTACTATATATATATACAAAGTAAAATTACGCTCTTCGGAGACTTTATTTCCAACGTTTCGACCTGAGACAGGTCTTCCTCAGGAATGAAAGCTTTGGGAAAAAATCGTACGGACTCAGGGTGGGGGGCGGCGCCCCGAAACACAAGCCACATGAGAAACAAACACACAAACGACCACACACACCATACAGAACTTATTCTGCAAAGGCAAGCGAAAAAGACCCCCAAAAACAAATCAAACAAACAAACAAAAAAAAACGAAAAAAGAGGGGGGGGGGCGACGAGGAACATCTGCATGAACGCGAGTGGTGGGGATGACAGGAAATGCGGCAAGTTCATGGGGGGCGAAAGGCCGAAAAACATCCGGTGTCTCCAAGAGGGGAAAACAGCAAAGCACATGCCGCCACGAGCAGTGAGTTTACATGCGCGTCTCCGGTAACAAGGATTAACTACCGACCATCTTCAGCGGCAAGGTCAAGAATGAAAGCGGGGCCCTTTACTGTATTTTGAGTCAGACAGCTTCCACGACTTTAGCCCCGTGTACATGGACGCGACAGGGGCGGGGTGAGTTGAGTGGCGGGTTCAGCTTACCTCGACGCGTCCGAGTTTATATGACCCCGTCCAAAGAATCGAGGTGAGGGGAGCGGCGGGGTTCCCCGAAAAGGGGCTACCGTATTTTCACGATTCTAACGCGCACCCTATCTTGCTAAAAGGTAGCTCAATATTTGTGTGCGCGTTACAATCGGGCTCAAAACCGAAATAGGCTTTAAAGTGGCCAGCAGCATTCCCATGCGCAACGTACACTAAGTACCCGCAAAATCCAAATCAATCCAATAAAAACAATCCGTCAACACCACGTGAGTGAATTTCGGCGCACTGATTCCTCAATGGCATGCCGCATACCCTGGTCAGCTGTTGCACATTTTTTTTGTGCTTCTGCTTAGCCCCTAACGCTTAGAATTATGAAGATCAAGGCACTTGAAATCGCAGGCAGCTTCAGTGTTCCCCGCTATAACTTTATTTCCAGCAGCAGCTGGATAAGCAACCTTGTGAAGCACAATTCATTTTTGGCTTCCAGAGGTGCATACGCCAAATAAAATCTCCCTCTTCCAGGTACGTGGTGTCATGTCTTTTCCATCTGCGCAGTACCGTCAGTGTCACACTTTTTTTTCGAATTTTCCTGCGCGAAGTTACCCGCGCGTTACAATTGGGGGCGCGTTAGAACCGCGCAGATACAGTATTCTGCTCCCCGCGGCCCGCCGACTCAGCCCGACGAGCGAGCTAACCCACCCCCTGCCTCCGAGTTGACTGGACTCGCCGCGACGGCTCTCTGACCCACCCCGTCCTCTTATACATGGGGGGGTCGAGTCCAAAAAACCTGTTTATTTCGACTCAACGCGCCCTCGTCGGGTCAATGTAAACGGGGCTTTTGGGGGGTCCCACAAAAGTCCTCTTACCCGCCTGCGCCTCCCTCTGTACACGGCGTCGCGTCGTGTCGCGCCAGGTCAATGCACGGCGTGTTAACTGTTAGCACTCGGCCTGTCGCCGGCACGCGTGGACCCCTGGGCTTATTCTACGAAAATATGGCCGAGGGCGGCAATTTGTAAAAACATGAAAACAAGAAGAGAGAGGCGACCGTCAGTGTGTGCCGCGCCTCCGGGGCAACCAAAAAATAGAAAACAAAAGAAAATGAAGGAAACAATGGAAAATAGAAGCAAAGCAAAACATGAGCGAAAAGACAGAAAGGATGCGCGCACCCCGTGAGCACTAGCATTGGGGATCACAATGTGAATACAAGACGCCCGAGGCATAAGCCTCAACAAACGCCAAAATAAAATACTTGCTACACGCCTGGTTGAAATTGGAAGCTTCAACATTCGATTTCACATTTCCCAAGGATAAAATGGGTATGCCATCTGGTGACATAAACAGGCAATGGGTACAATCTGGCTATTAATGAGGCGTGTTATGATTGCTAAGCGCTGAGACAAGGAAATGAGAGAGAAAAAAAAAATAGCGGGGGCGGGTAGGGTAGTGTTGGTAAGGGGTCGGAAGCGGACGAGACAAGTATAGTTCCCGCGGAATATAGCGGTAGGTTTTTGGCCTTTCAATGCACAATTTCACACCTGGAGCAACAGGCTGCCTGCGCACCTCAGACGTGCAATGCCTTGCGCGGGAAAGGCCGATGCACACGAAGGGCTTAATGTAAGCATAGCAACCGGACAACAAAACTACAAGGTCTCGTATGTCCCGGGGTCACAATGCCTCAATGGTCATGCAGCGTACGAATTACAGCGGAAACGGAAAAAATGGTCCCGGAAAAAAAATGGTCCCGGAGAAAATGGTCCGGAGAAAATGGTCCCGGAAAAAATGGTCCCACAAAAAATGATCCCAGAGACCATCTAGGAAAAAATGGTCCCATGGCCCAGTCAACGTGTTTCTCTTCAAGTTATTCGGATGTGAACTTTTTTTCGGTTTTATTTTGTCCCTTTGCGTTTTAGCTAAAAGGTTGAGAAAGAGATGGAATGCTTTATATCACTATAAGGGGCCGAAATTAACGCCTTTGAGGCTAAAATCAGAATCTAACCAAAAAAATTGGGTAGAAAGACAGACGGACGGACCGATGGTTTGATGGTTTGGTGGACGGATGGATGGATGGATGGATGGATGGATGGATGGATGGATGGATGGATGGATGGATGGATGGATGGATGGATGGATGGATGGATGGATGGAAGGGCTGAGCATGGATTAAAAATTTTAATGCAAGTAATTTGATTAAAACCGCACAAACAACTGCGAGGCCTGGAACCGTTCATACACGCTTTAGCAAGATTTAAGAGAGCTAAAAGTTGCAGCTGTCTTCAAAAAGGCCCATTCTTTCTTCATGACGATATTCTAGTCTCCGTAAGAAAAGAGCTGCCGACAATAGTATTTGCAAGTTTATTTTAGCGTCACAGCGCTGCCTACACGAAACACTTGATATTTTCTGCATTTTGGGAGCAACCGAATGTTTGTAAAGGTGCTGTCTTGCGATAGTGGGAGTGTGCCATTTATTTAGAGAAAATTACTTGCAAAATACCTCGTAAACATCCGCTGATTTCCTTAGCTGTTGTGCATGCGGCAAAAAAGAGCGAATCTACATTATAAAGGGCTGTAGTAAATAAAAGGGCCTGCGAAAGGGTTTAATTAGTTGGCTGCGTATTAAATGTTTCCTGAACAAGGTATAAACAGAAATATTGAAATGCTCAATTTATTCAAATAACTGGCGCAATAAAAATGACATCAATGTACATGTGCAAGCACTGCAGTAGATTATTGGGCTCCATAACCCAAGTTACGCGAAAAAAAAACCAAGTAAACACAAGATAATTCGTTTCCACGAAAGCTTGCGCACCGAAACGTGCATGCGCCCAAATGTCCGTACACCGAACTGTCTGTGCACCGAAATGTCCTAGACCCGAGCGGAGAGGGAGGGGGGGATAGCGTTTACCGCAATCGTACTTTGAACTCTCATCTAAATTATCGCAGCTAAGGGAAGAAGGCACAACGCCCCAGTGATACTTCGGGAAAGCGGCATACCCAATCTTCTTCTTAAGAAGATCTTCCAAGCTTACTTTACACTAATTAAAAAAAATAATAGACACTTAAAAAAATAACGTGCCATAATATCACCCCGGGAGAATTGGTCGGGGAAACTGGCATCGGGGCAAATGGCACGCGGAGATACTGCACGCGGGGCAAATGAGACATAGGGCTAACGTCGCTGGGTTTTAGCGACGGGGATTCTGCGCGCGGGGCAATCGTGATATACAACCCTAAGAACATCCTGCTCATTAGTACAATAAATTTTTGTCTCCCTCTCTCTCTTCCTACCTTGGCTTTGGGACCATTTTTTCCGGGACCAAGTGTTCCGCGACCAATTTTTCCGGGACCATTTCTTCCGGGACCATTTTTTCCAGGACCATTCTTTCGTACACCCGAATTACAGTCATCGTTCCAGGACTCTCATTAAGACCCCCCCCCCCCTTCAGGGTATTAAATTTATAGATTAAGTAAGACTCACATTGTTCTCACTTCCTACAGCTAGAAAAACTGCTTTGCAGGAATGTGACTTTAATGTCACCGAAAGAGTGATTTTGCGTCGCAAGGTGTCTGGACAAGGGAAGGTTTGGGAGTGCTTTGGTGTGATAGCGGTGATTGTTAAACCGCATTCGAAAAGGTCCATCAGTCTGTCCTATGTACTGCATATTACATCCGCCACAATCCAATAGGTAAACCAAATTGGACGAGTCACAATCAAATGACCCACGTACAGAATATCGGTAATCGAATGTGTGCTGATTGCCACCCTCGTGGTCTGTACGTGTTTACACACCAAACATCTTTGTGCACGGCCGGCAGCCTAATTGCTGGGTGTCCCTGTCTTTTGCGTGGACAAGATAGTCCCCTATGCTTTTTGCGCGCCTGTATACTACACGTGGAGGATCAATAAAAATTTTGGAAAGTCGCTCGCTCTGCTGGAGAATGTTGAAGTGCTTTTTTTTAAATTTGATTCACGTTTGGCGGGCTACTAGTAAAAGTTAAGACTAAATAAGCGCGGGAATTATTCCCATCATTCACGTGTCACCCTGTAGCAGTGTGTTACGATTTAAACTTGCCGCCCTAGATATGGCATCGTCAACAAGGGCCGGCGGGTAATGCTGTTTGACGAGGACGCCCCGCTTTCGGCTGGCGTTCGAACGAAAGTCTTCATCCCTGGAGCCAATTCTTCTAAATCTATGTGCCTGGGAATAAGGGATGGCCGTCCTGCAATGACGTGGGTGGCAGCTTTCGAAGTGCAGGTACTGTTGGCGGTCTGTAGGTTTCCTGTACACACTTGTCTCCAGGGACCCCGCCCGAACATGAACCTGAACGTCCAAGAAACTAATTTCGGTGCGAGAGTACTCGTAGATGAATGAAATATTAGGATGAACTGTGTTGAATTCTTCTATAAAGGCAATAAGTCGTTGCTCAGTGTCTGTCCAGATCATGAAAATGTCGTCAAGGAATCGTTTGTACAGAGCAGGTGAACTGTCTGAAGTAGAGAGGAATTTCGTTTCAATATTGTGCGTGACTATGGTGGCATAATTGGGTGCCATTTTTGTTCCCAACGCAGTGCCACTTGTTTGGAGAAAGCATTTGTTTTCAAATTCAAAACTGTTGAATTCCAATACGAGACGCGTTAATACCTCGATAACCCTCGGGCTGGGAGAGTCGGCTTCGCGGTGTTCGTTGTACGACTGAATGAGGGCATTGATGCCATCGCTGTGCGGAATATTGGTATAAAGGGAGGTCACGTCCGATCTTACGAGAAATGCACCGTCCGGCAGTACCATGCCCTCAATTTCTTGGAGAAAATGGTTTGTGTCCCGTAAGTATGATGGAAACTGAGGGGGTATATCGCGGATGACGTAATCTATATAACTTGAAATTGGCCAACCAGTGGGTGGGCCGATGTTAGTGCCGTGGCAAGTTTTCAATCAATTTCTCGGGCCCCCACAAGTTGCTCAAGCACGTTATTTACAATTTTTGGTGTTCTTTAGTAGGGTCTGATAGAAGGGGCTTATAGAATTTCCGGTCGCCTAATTGCCGATCCTCTTCTTTGACGTAATCATTCCGGTCGAGAATAACAATCCCCCCTCCATTGTCAGCTGGTTCGATTACAACGTCCTGTCGGTTACTCGATGCATTGAGAGCATTCTGTTCGTTTTTTGTGAGGTTGTGATTACGGGTTCAGCGTGACTGGTAGCCTGGAAAACGTCTCTCTGGACGGCACGAATTACAAGTCGAAATTTTCCTTCCTTTGCGCACTGGGGGTCCAGTGGTGCTTGGCGACGAAAGAACGTTTGGCGTTCTCCCCATCACCTTTTATCGAAGACGTACTCTCGTAACCGCAGAGTACGGGCAAAATTATCTAGATCTTTCAGGAGTGTTAATTCTGAGTACTTCCCGTTGCTCGGGCAAAATGTGAGACCCCGGGACAGAACAGATATCTCAGCGGCGCCTAATTTAATCTTCGATAAATTAACGATGTTGCCGCCACGCCGCCGCAGTCAACACCTAGCCGCGGTTCCCCCGGCATGCTGTCAACACCCTCCCCGCGGTCAACCGCATCCACAAGAGGCAGACTCGGTTCTTGTCTGACGCCCCTCGCATACGACCCGCCATGCCCCGTAACGTTATCCCTTGCGAGTTTTTTTAAACTTCGTTTTTGACACCTCAAGTGTTTTTTTTTTCTCAAACAAATTCAGCTCCTCGAGTTCCGGCGCTGAAAGTAAGGCACTTTCCCGGACTCGACGTTCCTCTCCCACAAGTGACGTTAACATTTTTTCAGAGGGCTCTATTGTGACCTGGAGTAATTCTAGAGAAGCGGTGTTTAGTATACGATTCCATTTTTCTACATTCTCGTTAGATAGGTTCTTCATTGAAGCAGGCAGTGAAATACGAAGCCCTTTGGGTGCAATACCTCCTAGCTTATATGTTTGAAGGGCACGAACATGAAGGTCATGGCGTACGCGCTTGTCTACAATTTTCCTGACTTTTAAGAATTCTTTTGATTTTAGTGTTACGTCACCTAAGGAAGAGGAAGTCGGCTGGGGCTCGGGGCGGACACGTCAATCACTCTGCACTCGGCGGGCCGATCCAGGGTATTTCCTAAGGTTGTACCTCGGAGCTGGAGTTTTGACAGCGTCCTCACTGTCCCCGTGGAAAGTATGTGCAGCGCTGCGCGATCTTGCGGTGCTATCCTCGACAGGGGTTGCTGCGGTGTTGTGTCTGGTGGGTGCTCGTTGCGGGTATATATATATATATATATATATATATATATATGTAGAACAGAGACGTACGGGACGAGGGATTCCGTAAGGACACATATCAAAGTTGCAGTCCTTATTGCCAGCGCTGTTTGGCGTTTTAACAGTGTTTTATAGTGCCGGCACTATAAAACACTGTTAAAACGCCAAACAGCACTGGCAATAAGGACTGCAACTTTGATATATATATATATATAGATATATATATATATATATATATATATATATATAGATGGATAGATAGATAGATAGGTCAGCAGTATACAACGCCAAAGGAGGCATAGGGGTGTGGTTAAGCTCTTTTCTTTTTCACTACGGCCAATTAAGTAAACATTTTTTTTAAAATTATACAGAAGAAAGAAAGAAAGAAAAACACGCGCCCAGAGTGGGGACCGAACCCACGCCTTTCGATTACATGTCGAATGCCTTACCAATTCGGCTATCTGGGCGACTGTGTTCTCCTTCACTTTCTGGGCTAGTTATATTTACTCGAAGTATATCTGACGCTTGAGGGTGGTATTGGTAAGGCATTCGACATGTAATCGAAAGGCGTGGGTTCGGTCCCCACTCTGGGCGCGTGTTTTTCTTTCTTTCTTTCTTCTGTATAATTAAAAAAAATGTTTACTTAATTGGCCGTAGTGAAAAAGAAAAGAGCCTAACCACACCCCTATGCCTCCTTTGGCGTTGTAGACTGCTGACCTATCTTTCTGTATTTCCTCAACGAGCCCCTCATTTCCTTACTATATATATATATATATATATATATATATATATATATATATATATATAAGACAGAAATAAGGGTTGGCAGTCAAGAAAACCTCGGAAAGCAAAGGGGAGGATATGGTAGGTCACTGAAAGAGATAAAGAATTTGGAAAGAAAGAAAGTGGAGAAAAATGCCCGCCACTTTCTTTCTTTCCAACACTTATTTCTGTTTTCTGTCTTATTTCAATAAGTGGTGAAATATATATATATATATATATATATATATATATATATATATATATATATATATATATATATATATATATAGACAGGATTTCCTGCCCGAACCCTACGACACACAGTTCTTCTGACCCGGACAACCCCCCCTTTCGGCCTCGAAGGGATTAAGGCAGCCCATGAACAGGCCCGATGACTGACGATCCGGGCTGGGCACAGGGGGCGCGATCCGCGAGGGATCGCCTGGTCTCTTATCACGATACCATAACTATGCACTACCGCCTCTCCCGCTTGATCTAACCTCTGGCGGACAAAACTTTAGATAATTCTAAAGCCCACACGTGGCGCCGTCTTCAGACAGGCCTCTTTCCAAATCCTGCCGTGCTGACCCATATCTACCCACCTCGGTACCCTACTTCGGCCTGCTGCTTATGTGGCGGTCATGTCATGCTATATGATCTTGGCTTATGTATGCCGAAAAAAATCCGTTACCCGAAATACCCTCCGATGAACGGTGGCGCACTGCGCAGCTCGGGGGGCCAGACCTACAGGCCCATTTGGCTGCCAGAGAGGCCGATGTCGCTCATCATTGCACGCCGACAGCCATCAACCCGACCTAACCCCCAGCACCGTTTTCAAGATACATCATAACTGATATTCCTGGAAATAACGTTTTTTAAATGCAGAGCATTTCTTAGTCTCGCCTGTTCCTGGGTCGGACGGTGTCAACAGTTTCGCGTCCGCAGCAGGTGCGCCTCTCCTTCCCTCCTCTCTCTCAACAGCAGCTGGCGCGCGCATGCGTCGTAGTCAGCCCGTTCGCTCCGTCGCGGTCTCGGCGTAACAGGTGCGTGATAGCAGCGCGGTGGAGCGAGGAAGGGCGCGCGCTGCTTGCGCATGTGCGCTCTCCCCCCCCCCCCCCCCCCCCCCCCCCCCGTACTGCTCTCCCTCTACTGCACGCGCTGCAAATATAGCGGCTAGTGGTCGCTCGTGTTTCAGTCACAGCGTTGCTCCTTCCTTCCTTGGTTGACGCTCGTGCCCACGTTTACTCGTGTCTGCTACTCCAGCATCACGGAAGAAGCGATGGAAGCAACACTGCCTTCAATCAGTACTGAGGCCCCAATGCTCTGCATTTACTCGTGTTCCCCTCGCGGGAAGGCGCGGGAATTTTTTCTCTCCCCCCCCCCCCCCTTCTCTCTGTCTGCCTGTCCCTCTCGACATTTATGATATAATGAGTTTTCACGGTTCGAAGCGGCCAAATGAAAAGCAGGACAGTACATATCGAGGCAGATTATAGCAGCGGAATTAGGCGGAACTGATGGAGGCTGTAGGAGACGTAAACAGAAATGTCACAACCTAATGGGCTGGGGAAGCACTGGCTGCATGTATTACGGAAAACACTCGCAGCACCGCTGCATGCAATTTGCTTTGTCTTGATACTTTATTAGGCCGTTTTACCCTTCTGATGCTTACTACCCTGCTCAAAAGCACTAGGTAACCACTTTTCTTCTAGTAGAATAACTAGCGGTTTTACATGCAGACTAAAAATTCCACATTTAAAAGCATGGTACATATGCGGACTGATTGGGAATCGCGTACCAAGAAAAAACATCAAAAACCAGTTTCTATTTTGTGCCGCTCCTTCCTCTCGGTACACTCCATAATCCCTCCCCCTCCGCTACCTTCTTCTATGGGTTACAAAGACGCTAGCTTGCGATTCTGGAACAGGCGCTCACGTGTTATATGTGTTCGTGCTCAGATTTTTAGTGCTTCAACTATGCCATAAAGGCGGGGCACATGAACAAACGCTTTAATTTACAGGCGAACACAAAAGCAAGGTCACCACAAAAGGCCAGGAGGGGGGCGGGGGTGCATGATGGCTAAAGGGCGCTTGAGCCCCCTCTGACATGTTTCAATCCAACATGAATGGGTATTGCTACAAGCCTAAAGCTGAAAAGGGCGGTAAGCCAGGACCAAAAAGGGTTTGCAGAAACGTGAAATTAAATAACCATCGCGTACACGTGCATTCTAAAAGAATTGAAGCTCCCCCTCCCCTCTTCGGCTTTTTCACGCGGGCATGATACGCCCAAGTTAAGGCACATGTTCAGGTCACTGCATGAAAATGAAATTTAAGTTTTATTATCTGAAGCTTCAAGGAATAAATTGCTGAGTTAGAAAAAAATACTGCATATTTCAATAATCACACCTGGTGCTATGTAATACCGTCATTGATTAGCCACAAAACACTCAGCTCAAGAAGCCTGACTTTTTCTCTGGTATATAAAAGCTACAAAAAAAAAAACTAAAACGCCCCAGAATAGAGATTTCCTGGGCAGTTTCTTATGTTGTAGCATAATATACGGCATCACCGTGTAATCGAGCTAATGAGCAAAAATAAAAACGCACAAAAGGAAGAAAAACCCGTGAAGAATAATTGATGAAAGCAATTTTTGAGTCCGTCTTTATTTTGCTCAGCTGTGCAATACTACGCCCCTCGGGGCAGTCCACGTGCGATCGGACTGCCCCAGTTAGAAGAGGAGGTGTTTTCACAAGGTCAAGTCCAGCGCGGAGCAACCCGCGGCGCCAAGCTGCAGCGTGGGAGCCCGACGTCATGACCCGAGACGCGAGCGCCGCCCGCGCGCCGCGCGCCGCGCGCCGAAGCCGGCGGTCGGCTGCCACTCGTGGTGAGACACCCCGATGGAGAGCAACGAGTCGTCCTCCGGCGGGTCTCCGTTCGGCGAGGACCAGCGCGCTGTGTACGTGTTCGCCGTGCCCGTGCTCCTGGTGGGCTGCTTCCTGGCGTTCCTGTTCAACGCGGGCGTGCTGTTGTCGCTGCGCTGGCTGCGGCGTCCCGTGTCGCCCACGCTCTGCTTCAGCCTCTCGCTGACTTTCGCCGACGCGTACTCGGCTCTTCTGCTGGCCACCGGGCTGGTGCTGAACAGCTACCTGCCTGTCTACGGCATCTCCCTCGGGGCCCAGGAGCGCTGCATCGTGCTGGTGCTCGAGGTGTTCCGGCTGTCGGGACTCTTGGCGTCTGCGTTCCACCTCTTGGCGCTGGCCATCAACCACTACGTGGGCATTCTGCGGCCCCTGCACTACGCGGCCATGGTGACGCGTCGTTCCTCAGAGCTGGCCATTGCCGTCCTGTGGGCCCTGCCCGTGCTCATCTTCCTCGTGTACTTCTCGTCGGTGCCAGGCCAGGGGCTCCAGTCCCCCGGCTGCACCCAGGTGGGGTTCGTGCGCGGCCGCGCCTTCAGCCTGACACTGCTGGTGCTCTTCTCGACGCCCCTGATCCTCATGACGTTCATCTACTCGCACATCTTCGTCGTCATCCAGCGCCACCGAGCAGGCCTGGTGAGCTTCCCGTCGGCCCGCCAGCTGCGCCGTAACCTAAAGGCGGCCTACACCACGCTCTGGATCCTGGGAACGTACTTGGTGGGCTGGATGCCCGCAGTGGCGTTCGTGGTGCTCACGTGCACCGAGTGCGCCTTCCCCATCTACGACGTGCCAATGCGCACCCGAATGGCGCTCGGCATCCTCACCAACGCGCTCATCATCTGCAAGGGACTCGTGGACCCTTTCGTCTACGCGGCCCGCATGCCCGAAGTCAAGGACGCCGTGCAGAGCATGTTGCGCTGCCGACCCCGCAGGACCAACAACGTGCGCCGCCGGTCGCTTCTCGTCACTAAAACAGACACGCTCACCTCCAGCTTGCGACTTATCCAGCTGCGAAGGGAATCCTGGATAGTGGCCAAGGCGAGACCCGGCGTGTGTCGTTGTTCCAGGGCTTAAAGGCGGTGCCCCAAACGCTGCTTCGTCGTTGATGCACCATCTTACCACCCTTCCGGTCTGGTAACTATTAAATAAATAGTGCCAAGGGTGCGCTCAGTAGCACTTTAAAGACCTCAAATAGGGCCTATAGGACAGTTCCATAACCCGTCAAGCTTCTACGCTGATGATCCAAAACGGTACGATACAGTACGACCGCGGGAAAACGCGGCACGCCCGGGTTTTGACTGCGACCACCTCAGGGAGTCACAGTGACATGGTATGAACTGGACCAAATGTGCGAAAAAGTGCAAATGGACACTTGTTCGCACAAACGTGAATTTGGCGTGAGGCAACGTTACTGAACGATGTCGAGAACATTTGTACGTCGTTGTGTATATTCAAGTGTTCTGCGCCCCAGCGGTTAAGAGCTGCCGGTGCTGGACACTGCATTACTGCGTTGACAGTAAGGTTGTACAGGGTGTTTTTAGTGGTAACTAATATTTTAAAAAGTGTGTTAATGTAACGTGTATGTAGTTTCCACGGTCCACTTCTTGCGCTCAGCAGCCACTACAGAAGAGCCCCTAATTAAGTAGTAATTTCATATTTACCCAAGATGTGACACATAATCTTTGAAATAAATGCAGTTGCACAGGCCCCAATGCGAGGAATAAAGCCAGACTCAAATGGGGACGGATCCCATTGGTTGTTTTGGAATTCGCTTAAGAGCGCTAAAACTTTATGCTCTCGCGAAACGCGACACCTCGACCGCAAGCTTGAAAAAAGAAATGTCAATGTGAGATTGATCCTGTAAGTGTGACTGTCGCCAGTTATAGCGCAAGCATATACGGAATGCGTGAAGGGGGCAGTGGTCAATCCAATAAAGATATCTTTCAACTTCTTTCTCTCTCCTCACTCTCTCATATATATATATATATATATATATATATATATATATATATATATATATATATATATATATATATATATATATATATATAAGACAGAATTAAGGGTTGGCAGTCAAGAAAGCCTCGGAAAGCAAAGGGGAGGATGTGGTAGGTGGTTGCAATAGATAAAGAATCTGGAAAAAAAGAAAGAAAGCGGAGAAAAAATGCCCGCCGGGTGGGATCCGTACCCACGACCTCCACAATACCGGTCTGGTGCGATGACCACTACGCTACCGGTGGGGCTATTTTCCCCTACACTTTCTGGGGTATTTATGTTAATTTATTTTTGTTTCCTGCGCTTGGGGGTGGTAGCCAGCGCCAATCAGACTACTCGGAGTGAAGGGGACGTTCTTTTTAACCCCCAGGCCGTGACTCGAGTGTCTACGACATGTCGAGAGTGGTCGACCAGCGTTGAACCCTCTTAAATTCCCTATGGCATCAAGACTGCCAGAACAGAGGCCCTCGGTATGCATGTAGTGAATCAGAATAGGAAATTAGGGCTCGTTGAAATAAGACAGTTCTTTCTTTCCAAATTCTTTATCTCTTTCAATGACCTACCACACCCTCCCCTTTGCTTTCCGAGGTTTTCTTGACTGCCAACCCTTCTTTCTTTCCGAATTCTTTATCTGTTTCAATGACCTACCGCATCCTCCCATTTGCTTTCCGAGGTTTTCTTGACTGCCAACCCTTATTTCTGTCCTTATATATATATATATATATATATATATATATATATATATATATATATATATATATATATATATATATATATATATCAATGGGTTTGTGTACCTGTGTGCGTATGCCTGTGTGCGTGTGTTGGAGACAGAAAGAGAGAGAGAGAGAAACTTCCTACATAACGGCAGCAGTTGTAACATACTGGGGCGCAATTCAGACCAGGATTTGTAAGCACAGTATGCATACCAGAAAGCACTTTTTGTTGTCAATGCCCTAAAGGTCGACTTACACGCGGTTAATTGGTATTAATTACGGTGTTCTTGTTTGTGCAGGCTTCAGTGCATAACGGTGCAAAACCATTAAGCAACGCTTCATGGCTAGCTAAGTGCTAGATAGGCTAAGCAGCAGCTAAGCATATGTTTAGCTAAGCAGCTAAACAGGCAGCAAGGCGAGCGTAGGTCACAGGTGCATGGCTGAAGTAAATACCAGCACAAATATCTGAAATTTTTTCATGAAATACAGCGAGTGAGTGTGCTTGATAGTGTCACTAATTTGCATTTATATGCGAATAGAATCTATACCCTTCCACAAGAATTCGTTGGCTGTGTTAACTTCAACAACCTTGCGGGTCAACAAAATTTCTCTCCTCGTTAAACATGACGCCAAATGTGAACAAACGTCGCTGTACTGCCCAACTGTAATTTTAGCCTTCGTGTGCCTCGGCTAAGTAGAGTAACAGGTTGGAGATCTTGAACAATTGAAAAACAGGCCGGTAGGACACAAGAGCCGAGGCTCCATTTTCCCGGTGAATCGAGAGGTTTTGCTCAAGCTGACTTCCCAGAAAGAAAGAAAAAGAACGCGTCCGGCACAAAAAACAAATGGCGCGTGTTTAATCAAAATCGCCCCATGACGGCGTGCTCTAGCAAAATCGTGCTTTCTAGCACATATTTAAAGCCGATAGTCTCTATTGTGCTACCTAAACGCGAAAAATTTAGTCCGTCGTTCCGTTCGTCTGTCTGTCTTTCTGTCTGTCTGTCTGTCTGTCTGTCTGTCTGTCTGTCTGTCTGTCTGTCTGTCTGTCTGTCTGTCTGTCTGTCTGTCTGTCTGTCTGTCTGTCTGTCTGTCACTCGATTGAGTCGCCCTGTCAAAGTGAAAAAATGCTTGACCACGATATATTACTGACAGGACAGTTCCGAACTAATAAAATTGTTGGCTTGGATCCTACATGCCCACATTATTCAACGCAAAGGAACCTCAGGCATCTTTGAGGCGAAATGTAAATACGTAACCGAGAGTACCACAGTCCTTTTTATGAACACCACACGTAGGATGGGTTTTTACGGCTATAAGTGAAAAACATACGTGTTAATAAAATGGCGTCAATGACAGGCAAGATAAAAGCAAACACTAAAAAGAAAAAGAGTTTGGCTCATGTTGTAGAAAGAACAAAAAACACAATATAAAGAAAAAATATCCGCCATGTCTCAAGAAATGGCACGCCAGCACTGCGCACTCGGGAAAATTGAATCGAAATAACCTCTTCCTCGTGGAAGAGCACGAAGGATGGGAGGGTAAAAGCAAAGGCAGACAAACACATACATACGAAATTTTTTCCGATTTGATGACTTCACAAGCACCTGCATGCACGTGTCTCCCCCTTTATGTTTTGTTCATGCCAACCGAAAACAAGATCCCTTCGCTTTGGAGCTGTGCTTGCATATCACTGGCGGTAAGAATACGGGTTTTGAACAAAATTGTTCATGATTAAATATTTTATTAGCATTCGTTCTCATTGCTCATTGCCCTGGTGAACTTAACAATGCTAATCACCAAACCATCTTTATTTAGTATGATTAATGATAATATTTCTATGAAAACGGCAAATATTATATATATTTAAAAGGCGTGGGTTAGGTCCCCACTCTGGGCGCGTGTTTTTCTTTCTTTCTCACGTAATTAATATTAAAATAAAATAATGTAACGTCACTAACGGTAAAAAATCGTCTAACCATTCCCCTATGCCTTCTTTGGCGTTGTAGACTGCCGGCATTTCTTTCTGTATATATATATATATATATATATATATATATATATATATATATATATATATATATATATATATATATATATATATATATATATATACAGAAAGAGATGCCGGCAGTCTACAACGCCAAAGAAAGCATAGGGGAATGGTTAGACTATTTTTTACTGTTAGGGACGCTACATTATTTTTTTATTAATTACGTGAGAAAGAAAGAAAGAAAAAATGCACCCAGATAACCGAATTGGTGAGGCATTCGAGATCTAATCGAAAGGCGTGGGTTCGGTCCCCACTCTGGGCGCGTGTTTTTCTTTCTTTCTTTCTCACGTAATTAATAAAAAAATAATGTAACGTCCCTAACGGTAAAAAATAGTCTAACCATTCCCCTATGCCTTCTTTGGCGTTGTAGACTGCCGGCATCTCTTTCTGTATTTCCTAACGAGCCCCTCATTTCCAAACCCTATATATATATATATATATATATATATATATATATATATATATATATATATATATATATATATATATATATATATATATATATATAGATTATAATATTAAACAAATACAGATCCATACTTATGAAATGCAACTATAGCTTGAGGGGCTGTGCCTCTTAGAAGAAACGACGAATCACCCGAAAGTTGCATGGCTCAAAAGTCCCGCATACAGTCCGGGACATTACAGAGGACAGTTCATAAACAGCGTTATTTTAATCTGTTCACGACTCTCCGCCCAAAGTTTTCAGCCGGTCTAAGAACATGTCGGCCATAAAAAAAATCGCTGTTCCTCGTGTTACCACAACCTCCTTGGTTACCACCAGGGAGACATAGAGGAATGTATTCATTTCTGGTAAACGAGAGGGGCAGGGACTCAAGGCGCAATGCTTGGTCAATCTCTGCATTGACGAAAACAAGTACGGCGCTGACGGTGACGCCTGCGTTCACGAATTCAATGGCGGTGCTTGTTTTGTCCTCCCCATTGAGCTACCGACCGGGCGAGCCCCAGCGTGATCTCGTTAGCAGTCGCGCTGTAAAAGTGAAAGATATCGGTGTAAGGAACACTCAAGAGATTTGCACCGAGTGCGATCGTTCCTCCTACACTAATTATTCTAGATTCGTTTACTAGACCATGCGCAATGTGTAATAGACCAATTACGGCGACGGTGGAAGACACGGAGAGGTAATATGAAACGTCTGGTGTCGTAGGCTGCGTCAACTGCTTTAATTAAAGTAAACGACCACCAAGACGAGGTTATGCCTTTGTGGGTAGTGGAACTGAAAGCCTGTAATATACAAAAGTGTAATAGTTTAGAATTCCTATTTCCCGTACTATCTATTTGTTAGGCAAAATGAAATTTGGTAGCATTCTGATTTCAAAACTTGGCCCGCCTCCCTCCGCCCTTTCACTTGATATTTTGGTTTCCATTAGGCTTGTTTTGTGAAGCCGATGTTGGCGCCATGGCTTGATTACGCAGCTTTCAACTGGTGTTATAATGTACAAATCTATTTAAGAGCGTTCTTTGGCAATCTAACGTTCTTGCTTTCTCATGAAAAGTACAGCATATTTGCCCCAAAGAATATACAGCATAACCGGCGAAGGTTTTTTTTTCTAAACAACTTCGTAGTTAGCCAAATTGCAATGATAAAATTACAGTAATAGTTTACTTCACGCGCGTTTGACCCCCACCTCAGTTAAGGCGGATACGAGCGTCCAGACTGATCTTGGCAGTGCTTGCTACAACTTAATTAAAACAGTCCACCAAGTCGCTCGTGTTATTTCCTGTTACATTGCAGCGCTACACTAATTGGTCTGTTGCAGAGTGCCACATGGTCTAGTTAGGGAATCTAAGGCAATTACTAGATAACAAGCGCTAAAACGTGGTCCGCGTCTTCTGAGGGTGATCTCTAAAATTATTGATGCGCGAGCAAATTATCCCGCGAATTCACCTCCTCATTCTCGTTTTCCTGGGGGTGCGTCTGGCGATTTCGGCTTTACGAATATAGTTTTGTAAAGCCGCTTTCAACTCGGCTTCTAATATTCGCGTCTTAAAACGGTCTTCGCCTCGCTCGATGACGAAAACTTCAGGCGATACAACCACAGCGCCCTCTAAAGCCCAGAGAGCTTTGACTGTATGGAGAGCGTAGGTAAAACGTCGAGCGACCGACTCGAAGAGCGAAAAACGGCTGTCAAGGGAGAAGCTTTCCCGAAGCCCCTTTGTTCTTCCCTAACTGCGTCAATAGAATGCTTACATGCTAAATCTGCACCCCTTTTCTGGGAACCCGGAAGCGCGTGCCAAAAGGTACGGCGAAACAAACGAGATGAGTTCATTATCTGTTTAAAAAAAAAGTTGCCCGCGTGATTTGGTGTCGTGCACGTTGCGTGTTATTTCTCAGTCCACTTTCGCCGAGATGATTACTATTTTACGAAGGCCCGCCAAAAATCCCCGCGGCCTCCGCTGTTGTTCGTCAATAGTTACGTAGTTAGTTGGGGAGTTTTAACAGTCATTCTCGTGTATTCGATGTTTATTCGGAATCGCGAATTTCGTATTTAGTCACAAATTCTCATAGTACCAAGCTTCTAAATATTGTTCTGTGATAATTAGACGCAGGTGTAGCGGCTACAGAGGAGGCATCGTCCATTTAACGTATAATTTTAGCGGCAATGGCCAACGCTAACCTTTATCAACAGCAAAGCCGTTATTTCTAGCCGTAATGTGTCCGGTGTGCGGCGTCATCAGAAAACACCGGGTCATAGTTACTCCCGCTGTTTAACGCGCGCGTGAGCCTCCGCCTTACGGGAAGCGCCCGGCGTCATCCAGGCTTGCGCGTGGTGCTCGCAAAAACTACCACGAAAACAGTTCAAGTGCGTCCGTGCCTCAAGGAGGGAGCACAAGACCGCTCGCGCTACAGACGCCACGTTCGCGGATTCGCTTGCCGCCGGTTCTAGCGCGTGCTGACGCGTTCCACTTTGGGAGAAGTGGGAAACAAAGTTTCTTAGTAAATATACTAGAGAGGAAACTGCGCCTCGTAAGCCATCTCATCATGGGGGTTCATGGGAAGATCCCCCTTTTTGGCTTGGGCTTGGCATGACAATTAGATTCTTAGGCGTTTTTTGGGATTTGCTTTCTTCACTATGCATTAACACGTTTACGAGCTACGAGGAATCCGAAATCCTTCCTGTTCTGTGGTAGCCGTGTTCGGTGAAACAGCAGGCAGTGCGTGGTCGCACCTGACGTTGCTCATGCCGCAGTCGAAGCACGCATGACTGAGCGGGTAATATGCCTCCGCGAAATTTGTAGCCGACGAAAAGAAGAAACAAAACGTACTTCGACGAAGACAAGATACGACCACGGGAATACGACAGATACAGGCGCTTGTATGCGTCCTATCTTGTCATCGTGCACTACTGTTTAACGCCACGTTTTCTTTTTTCTTGTTAAACAAGTTGCGGTCCGTGCACCGGTTCACCACGAAGGCAACGTTTTAATAGGCACGCTCAAAAAACTTTCCAGACTCTTCAAGCAACTTATTATTTGCAATAATGGTAAAATTAATAAAATCAGAGTCTCTAATGAGTTTCCCTTCCAAAATATTAACCTTGTCCGTAACTACAACCTTGGCCTGCGGAATAGCAGGCACAACCGTTCCGGCAAAAATGCGCCTTACTTCCTTTTTTCTTAGTTTTAAAACAGCCTGTTTTTATTTTCCACTTACATAATTGCACACCATTCTTTGCGTTTTTGTGGTACTTTGTTTAAATTTGTGGTCACTAAAACGTTTCAATCCATGCCAATGATGAAACTAAGGCGAGCGCAATGTATAATGGCGGCCCATGGCGACACAGACGGCCTTGATGTGAGCCGCATAGACGCTAGCGCCAGATTCCACTGTAGTGTATATTGTAAGAAACTCTATGGTGGGAAAGCCTGCGGACAAAACGATCTGGGCCCGCTATTCATGTATGAGGAAGACGACGATATAAATGGATATGATGATGACTACTACTACCAAAGTGAAAAGCAACGGCGGAACATGTAAATAAACAAATAAACAATGCAATGCGTGGTGGTGTGCCGCTCAGTGCTTACATAGCAAGAAATCCTCCCGCTTCGCCATGGTTCAAGCCCTGCGCGACTTAGTGCAAGCTGCGGCAATTTTTTCGTCCGTAATCTTCCCCCTGTTCTTTTTTTTTTACGAGAAAAACGGAGGTACCATGGGTATTCTGTTTTTGAGATCTATGCCTTTTTATCCTTAGCACGGTTTCCTCCCAACATAAGCAGCCTTAATGTCATCGTGAAGTAATACTGCTTTTTCTGTTCATTTTTCCAACCTCTTCCGCTTGAGCCTGTTGGGTAAAATTCAAAGGATTATTTCCTTTATTTCAAACGCGAAGTCGTGCAGCCCACACTGCCGTCCCTCAGTTGGCTTCGGAACCTGCCGCTGATTATCGGGCTTAAAGGCAGGCACGAAAATAATGCAAAAGCTTTGCCCTGCTTCAGCGACCCTTCCTCGCTTCCGGGTTAAACTCGCGGCCAAGAAGTTGTTATGACCACACATGGTGTAACCTCAGCGTTCTTGCGCCTGCCTTTCACGGCAGTTCCTGCCCCTTTGTGTTCACGCTGGTTTTGAAGCTTAGCGCGGCATTGAAATCCAACATAGAGCGTCCTTCAAAGCCTGCCTCTGCATTGTTAATTAACGTGCACGTCAGGCTGACGAGAGGCACTGCTGCAAGCAACGTAAAAATGCATGGCAGGCTGTTTAACGTCAGGTGCACCTGCGCGTCCGTGTATTTTTCCCGAATGCTGCCTATTTTCCGGCAATTTTGAATGGCTTCCTCTCGTGGTTCGGCTAGCAACTTATTAGTTTAGGGCATACGCCATCGAGTGCCTCAGTGTTGTCCCTTTTTAATACATGAGCAACACCCGGTTGACAGGGGCTCCGAAAGTGGGGGATTCGGGCCGTTGTTCCTGGCGGCAGAGCGAAGGGGCGCAGCCCAGCCGGCCACATCCTTGATTATAGTTGCCCGATGTCCACTGGGGGTAAAAAGTAAAATGAAAGTTAAGCCATGAATTAAAAGGGCCTTGTCCTGACGAGTGTTGTCTGTCTGCACTGCCCCAGCGTGGGAGGAAGGAAAGGAGATAACAGAAGCTTCATTTCCGCACTGTAACCGGCATCTTGGTCACTCTAGGACCGACGGCAGAGGAAAAGCCAGGAGCCCCGAGCGCCACCGAATCCACCGTAAATCAAAACCAGCGCATCAGATGTGCACTCTCCGTTTTCATTCTGAACACAAACCGGATGGCGTAAAGTTTGCCGTAACAAAAAAAAGGCGTTTCTTTTTCTCAAGAAAGGAACGGTTCACCCATCCCCGTTTCTGTTCAAACAAAACGTTTCTACCACCCCATCGCAATGACATTGTTCGCTTGGTCTTTATATGACGGGTATCTTGTTTGGCTCTCACTGTTGGGCTTAAGCTTCCAAACGTCGCCGCAAGTTGTAAGGGTCGCCAAATCGCGTCCTGCAGTACAATGAAGAAGAGCACACGTGGGAAAACTGGAGAATGCGCATAAAATATAAGTATTCTTTGCCGTATGGTCACCCGAAGTGAGCTTTGTTTTGCATGATAAACGCTACCACATGCTTATGAACTTCTAAGTGCCACCAAGTCGCGCGAAAATTACAGATCTGAACTCGAAGCCTCATTACGAGAGTGCACCCCCCCCCCCCCCTTGCTTGCGTGCAGCGGAGGGCGGGATGGGAATGAACTTCCGCTTGAATTTCCGGACGGTGCTGAACTTGCGCACTTGAACTACCTCAGCAGGTTGTCACAGCTAAGGTGTACCGAAATTTAAAATGGGTAGGTGCTCCATCGAAATTGGACCAACTTTAGTGTGAACTAACTAATGTCACAAGTAGAAGAAAGTCGGAGCAATCATTCTCATCTTAGGGGCCAATTGTCATTTTTTTTTCAACAGGCTTGATGAAAAGATTACACAGTTGTGTACGGCGTTTCACGCTCATTACAATGTACAGTCGAAAGATTTATGACAGTAAACACGGGAGCGCATGCCGCTCAATACATGCTAAGCGCCCTGGTGAGAGGCTGGCTTGCTCTCGCTGTTTGGGCGGTTGGCGGGCGCACTCCCTGAAAGCGCTTTATCGCGCGGCTGCCTGTTGCATTAGTTACGTCATGGAGGATACACATTTTTTATCACCTACTCGGGCAGCGAAAAGAAAACGTTTTAATGCGTTCGCTCTGTTTCGCACTTGATAAAAAGCCCCTCATTGGAACATGTATTATCTGGAATTGTTTACAGATATCCAACGTAGCTACCGCCGCAGACAACGGCGCAATCCACCGTTGTCAGAAAGTGGATCCGCCAAATCTAGAGCTACGACAGTTCGCCATCCCGTCGCTAGACCGCTCTGCATGTACTGAGCGACACGCACCGCCTTGTTTACTGTCACAAAGCTTTCGACTGCACAGCCGTAAGCAAAAGTTTACGAACCACGAACACGGCAGTTTTAGGTTATTTCTCTTCCTGTACCAGCCCAAAAACTATGATGTGCAAGTCAGATGTTGTATAATTTTTAAGGTAGGGCAAAAATACCGCACATAATACCTCGCGCTACCGTGCGGCAAAGAAATAACCAAAAATTGCTGCTTTCGTGGTCCGTAAACTTTTGCCCTCCACGGTACATATAGTTGACGTAATTTCCCTGTAAAAACATGATTGCACCTGAGAATGAACGATAAACTCACTTAAAACAACTGGAAAATTCATAATCGCAACAATTATGTGAATTGTTAACTATGCCCATTGTGTACACTGGTTACGAAGTATGATAAAACACAAGCGTTTAAACTACTGCTGCTTGACGTCATTAACACTGAGGCGGTTTGGCCAAAGTTGGTCACCTAATTGCTGTCGTATAGACATTGGTTACCCGACTCGCTTATTTATGAAAAGAGGTGTTTCAGCGCGTCTTGCGCTGTTATAGAAACGTCAATGGGGCGAAATTAGAGGGCGCCCATAAAATGTAAGTAGTCCTTGCCGTACAGTCCATAAGGTGAGCCTTATACTGCGTGACCGCAACTACAACATACTCGATTAAGTTTCTGCGTCCTCAAGTCATATAAAATCTCGGATAGAGCCAGACAAGGGCATTTGTCATGCATGACATGACAAGTTGGTAAAAAAGGTAAGTATAATAAGAATGCTTACTACCAGCCTGTGAGAGTGCAAAAAAAAAAAAACTGCGACTGCGGCAATTAGCAACAGCCATGCGTTCGCATGCCTGCAGGTTTGTGCGATAAATTGATGTTGCCGCCAATACGGGTATTTTGAAAATCAGTGTCCTGAGCTACTATACTTGCTTCGTTCATCGAGGTGGAGTATGCTGGGCACAGTTCAGACATATCCCCACAAAGCTACGCTGAAAGTAATCCTTGTCTCACCACCCGCTTTTGTTGTGTTGTCCCGCCTTCTGACTTTACTTCAAAATATAATTGGAAATTGTGAATGCGAATAAAGAAATACTCGCGAAGAAGGCAGAAGTCGCAGAATATGCAGTTCTGACAGCTACCGAATAAAATACCATGATTGAATGAATGAAATGTATCGCGAAGTAATGCACAGTCAAAGTTATGATAATCATTTGCAAAGTTCAGGCAACCAGTAACTGAGAAAGTGAGGTTGGTACCTCGACTGTACGAAGTGAAATTACTTCGAAAATTCCAAGGCATAATTGAAAATCATACTTATAACCTTTACTTGTACGTGACCACCAACAGCACATAGCCTTAAGCGGTGGTGCACAGGATGAAACATACAAAATATAGAACAAACACAAACCATTTTGATATGTAGCAGCTGAAGCGGCAAATATTAAATAGAAAATAAAGCTCCAGGTTACATACCAAACGTTTCTCCCATGGATCGCAGAAACTCTGGGGATCATCGCAATGCCACGGCAATTTGCGACATCATATTTCGTTTCAATTTAATACAGATGAACAAGTGCTTTTTTAACTCTGAGGTATGAAGGGAGGTGTGTGTGTGTGTAGAAGGGAAGGGGGTGTTGCAGTCATATTCAGGGACGGGAACCAGCGTTCCTCGAAATATGTTCACACAGACGGCATCTAATCCTCGAGATTTACTCGTACTTGTCGTGAGATAGAAGGGAATGCGGCGGGTTTGGGCTTCGGTACGTCGCGAGAGAAAAGCAGGCTTATCAATCAACGTCATGGGTCACGGGGCACGCCTTAGAACCAGGTGCACGTATATTATTTGCTTAAATAATGATACAGTTAGAACAATGGGATGCATAACACCGGAGATTCCTTGCGAAGATTCCCTATTTATCATTTTAAGCCCGTATGCTTTTTTATTCATGTCCTCCTATATTCATTAACAGGGACACGTTTTTGCATAGATTATTACTCACACCTGAGGACTTATTGCGTAGATGCTTTGTTTAAAAAAATACTAGCCGTGTTTTGTAGGCCTTGATATGTTCGGCATTTGTAGATTAATGCCTAAACCCGCCGTGATCGTATTGTGGCTGAGGCATTCATTTGCATAAACCATGGCGTCGAGAGCTCGACTGCTTTGCTATAGTAATTGCTCGAAAAGGCGAAGGAAGAACGGCACTCCGTGTGACATTGGTTTCAAGCAGCCCCAGGTGTCGGAACGTGATCCGCATCCCCCACTATAGACCTTAATCTGCCCAACCAGTCTCAGATTTTAACACAATAATTGGCTGCAAAAATTAATAATAGCTATTGTATAAAACCCTGAGTTCTAAAATATTGCTCACTTACTTTTTTCTGTACAATATAAGTTAAGCGGTTCCAACCTGCAACAAACAGTTGCAGGTTGGAACCGCTAAAGCTCAAGCTTCCCGTTCAAGCTCACAACAAACGTAATCGTAATGCTAAAAAAACAGGCATATAATGAATGAGGTCCCTATATCGCAAACAATGCGAGCTCATATGTAGAAAACTACGAGATAATCATTTCGATGCAAATTCTCAAATCGGGGCTTTGACTGTAATTCAAAAGAATTGTTCTAACCGCCTCCCGAGAGCGTGTGGGAGAGCGTTGAACATAACATTGTACGCAAAGATTCAACGCTGTACACAACGTGTGCCCTGCGGGAGAACATCGAACACATTGTTGTACACCTACCTCCGATTCGCCTCTGCTCGAACATAGAGTTCCCGGTCTCAGGCACGGCGGGGAGCCAGGGCTAAACTACACCACTTCCTTCGACCCTGGTCTAATACACTGGGAGTCTACTTCAGGAATACAAATTACTGGCAATCCTCATTTTTAGAACTTCTTCACTGCTACAACGAATTAGCGTCTGCGCGCCTTCCCTTCTTTGTCTTCGGGCACCAATTACTTCGAACGGCTTATTTCATGCCACCCAACGATTGAGTCTCTTCGTTTCTTAGTCTTCGAGCGCGAAGTACATACGTGAGCAAGCAGACTGGAACACACCGCAGCTTTTCTAAAATCAGCGTTCTGCATTGCTGGTTTCTGTTTCAGCGTTGCCGGTGAAATGCACTCACGTGCCACCACGTTCAGGTGTCACGCGGCACGCACTATTCTACAACTTGGCGTTTCTAATTCAAAGTTTTGGGAATTTCGTGATGCGCGCATATTAGGCCCTCAAAGCTCCTGATTTCAGGTCAGCTCCCCAAGTGGGTATATCACTAAGAAAGGAGAAACAACAACGAAAGGCTTTATTTTGTTCCCGGCCGCGGAGGCGCCTTTTCTGACGGAGGCGAAAAGCAAAAACACTCGTGTGTTTGAGATTTCGGCGCTCGTTAAAGATCCCCAGGTGGCGAAAATTAATCCGGAGCCCTCTACTACGGTGCGCCTCATAGATCAGGTGCAGCTTCGGGGCGTTAAACCCCACAATCACACGCATTGTTTCGCTGCTAGCAGCGTGCGGAGATAGTGCAGTCAAAAAAAAAAAATTGGCCGCGTATCTGCTCCTTTCGTTGCAAATGTCGTCAAAAGACAATAGTATTTGTACACATTTGCCAAGGAAATGCCCCCCTTTGCTTTCCCGCTCACCTCTCATGCTGTTCCTGTTCTGCCGCGCTCATCCCAAGGTAAACTCACTAAAGGTTTGTTCCCGGCGATTTGAATTTACCGCGTTCCACTGCTACAGGCCGGGTTCATCGATGCCAGCGCTGCAGTACGGCGGAGACCCGCGTGAATCGCGGCCGACTTCAAGGTTTATAGAACCGCGTTGCCGTGCTCCACGTGCGTTCCAACCAGAACGTGGAACGAAGCTAGTGGAACCTATTCGTTGCTGTTGCCGCGTGATTTCTCATATGCCGCCAGGAGGTGGCGCGGCAACAGCAGGTGGCGGTTTTCTGCAGTAGATGTAGATTATCATTTGCTATCGAAAATAAAGAAACACTGTAAATATTACTTGTGCATTAATTTCCGGTCCTATATTTGCGTAATGTCTTGTACATGTTCAGAAAACTTGACAAGTCATCATCACCATCATCATCATCATCAGCCTATCTACGCCCACTGCAGGGCAAAGGCCTCTTCCATTATTCTCCAATTACCTCGGTCCTGTGCCAACTGTGACCAATTTATCCCCGCAAACTTCTTAATCTCATCTGCCCATCTAACTTTCTGCCGCCCCCTGCAGCGCTTGCCTTCTCTAGGGATCCACTCTGTTACCCTTAATGACCAGCGGTTATCTTGCCTTCGCATTACATGCCCTGCCCACGTCCATTTCTTCTTCTTAATCTCTATGTCCTTAACACGTGTTTGTTCCCTGACCCACTCCACTCTCTTCTTGTCCCTTAATGTTACACCTATCATTTTACGCTCCATTGCCCGCTGAGTCGTTCTCAATTTAAGTTGAACCCTCTTAGTGAGCCTCCAAGTTTCTGCCCCGTAGGTGAGTACCGGTAAGATGCAGCTGTCATACACTTTCTTCTTCAGCGACAATGGTAGGCTGCTATTCATTATCTGAGAATGCCTGCCATATGCACCCCACCTCGTTCTGATCCTTCTAATTATCTCTGTTTCATGGTTGCGATCTGGGGTCACAACTTGGCCTAAATTCACTTCCACTTTCACTGTCTCGCCACCTATCTCCAACCGCTGTGCTGCCCCGAGGTTATTGATCATTACTTTAGTATTCTGCATATTAATTTTCCGGCCCACGGTTCTACTCTGTTCGTCGAGTGCGGAAAGCATGCTTTGCAATTCGTCCCCCGAGTTACTTAGCAAGGCAATGTCATCAGCAAATCTAAGGTTACTGAGGTATTCTCCATTAACCCTTACTCCCACCTGTGCCCAATCCAACGTTCTGAATACTTCTTGTAAACATGCTGTGAATGACATTGGAGAGATTGTGTCTCCTTGTCTGACACCCCTCCTTATAGGTATTTTACTGCTCTCCCTATGGAGGATGATGGTAGCTGTAGACCCATTTTAGATGTCCTCTAGTATTCTTACATAATGCTCATCTACCCCCTGGTTCCGTAATGCCTGAATGACTGCTAGGGTTTCGACCGAGTCAAATGCTTTCTCATAATCTATGAAGGCTATATATAGGGGTTCAGTATACTCAGCGCACTTCTCTATCACCTGATTGATCGTGTGAATATGGTCCATTGTTGAATAACCTTTACGGAACCCTGCTTGTTCTTTAGGTTGACTGAAATCTAAGGTTGCAGAAATTCTGTTAGCGATTACCTTGGTAATTACCTTGTAGACGACTGACAGTAAGCTGATCGGCCTGTAATTTTTCAAGTGCTTCATGTCGCCCTTCTTATGGATTAGGATGATGTTCGCGTTCTTCCAAGATTCCGGTACCATTGCGGTCATTAGGCATTGCGTATACAGGTTTGCCAGTTTTTCAAGTACAATTTCTCCGCCATGCTTCAAGAGGTCTGCTGTTATCTGATCCTCACCAGGTGCTTTGCCCCCTTTCATTTCTTTCAAAGCCTTCCTTACTTCTTCGGTAGTTACTGGTGGGATGTCCATCTCCTCTGAACTACTGTCTCGTTCGGCATTATCCTGGATGTCCCGGCTACTGTACAGATCCCTATAGAACTCCTCGGCCACTGTGACTATTTTATTCCTATTTGTGATGACATTGCCTTGCTTATCCTTAATTGCATACATCTGATTTTTCCCCATGCCAAGACGTCTCTTCACTGCTTTCAGGCTACCTCCGTTCTTTACAGCGTATTCGATCCTCTCCATATTATACTTCCGTATGTCAGCTGTCTTACGCTTATTGA
The DNA here is from genome assembly GCF_048455015.1 of Haemaphysalis longicornis. Lineage (NCBI taxonomy): Eukaryota > Metazoa > Arthropoda > Arachnida > Ixodida > Ixodidae > Haemaphysalis > Haemaphysalis longicornis. The sequence goes on from NW_027526203.1 coordinate 319,766,450, forward strand.
TTAACTTCGAGAGCTCCGCTAGTTCTATTCTGTCAGCTGCGGTAGAGATTGTCATGGTTTGCCGTTTCCGGATTAGATCTTTCGTCTCCTGTAAAAGTTTACCAGTATCCTGTCTAGCCATAGTGCCCCCGACTTCTACTGCACACTCCGTGATAATACGTGTAAGGTTGTCGCTGGCTTCCTGTGTCGTAAGCTCGGCTTCCTCGTTAAGAGCTGAATATCGGTTCTGCAGCGCTATCCTGAATTCTTCTACTTTACGTCTTACTGTTAGCTCATTTATCGGCTTCTTTCGTACTAGCTTGTTGCGGTCCCTCCTGAAATCTAGCCTAATTCGAGATCTTACCATACGGTGGTCACTGCACCTTACCCTTCGGAGTACTTCCACATCCTGCACGACGCCAGGGTTATCGCATAATATGAAGTCTATTTCATTTTTATGCTCCCCATTCGGGCTCCTCCACGTCCACTTCCGACTCTCCCGTTTACAGAAGAAGGTATACATAATGCGTAGGTTATTCCGTTCTGCAAGCTCAACTAGTAGGTCCTCCCTGCTATTTCTACAGCCCAGACCATTGTTCCCAACTGCCTTGTCTCCAGCCTGATTCTTGCCTACTTTAGCATTGAAGTCCCCCATAACTACGGTATACTTTGTTTTTACTTTAGCCATTGCCGATTCCACATCTTCATAGAAGCGTTCCACTACTTGGTCGTCGTGGCTGGATGTGGGCGCGTAGCCCTGCACCACCTTGAGCTTGTACCTCTTATTGAGCCTAATTACAAGACCTGCTGCCCTTTCGTTAATGCTACAGTATTCTTCTATGTTGCCAGCTATGCTTTTATTGACTAGAAATCCCACTCCCAGTTCTCTTCTGTCCTCTAGGCCCCGATAACATAAGACGTGTCCATTTTTCAATTTTTCAGCACCGTTAGGCTTCGCCTGCTCTCCTAACCTCGCTAAGCCCTCTAATTCCTCGAACAAAACCTCGAGACTCGCTTCGCTAGATGAAGTTCGCGCGTTAAACGTTGCCAGGTTCAGATTCCATTGGCGGCCTGTCCGGATCCAGGGATTCTTAGCACCCTCTGCTGCGTCACAGGTCTGACCGCCGCCGTGGTCAGTTGCTTCGCAGCCGCTAGGGACTGAGGGCCGTGGGTTAATTGGCGTATTCATGGGAGGTTGTGGCCGTTACTACACCAGGGTGGCCAATCCTGCTCTGGTGAGGGAGTGCATTACCGGCAATGGTCGCCGTGGTCAGGCCGCAGCCCAAGCCCCTTTGTGCAATTCCATCAATACGCGGATTTTTTTTTTTAATCCGGTGGGAATTGTCCGGCACCGGGATTCTAGCCACGGTCGTTCTGCACGCGAGGCGGATGCTCTGCCTCTACGCCATCGCTGCACCCCCTTGACAAGTATGACAAGTATGATAACTTGACAAGTATGAACATATAAACCGGGCTTAGACGCTCACATTTGGCTGCGAGTATATCAGACTATTGCGCAGTATGCATTTTACTTTGGCCGCGTGGCTGAATCGAGTCACAGACAGACAGACGGACATACATACAGACAGACAGACAGACATACAGACAGACCAAAATTTCTGGGTTTAAGTAGCCTAAGAAAGACTATCGTCTTTAAAAAAATTCCGGGCCATCTCCACTGACGTGAAACCTGGGGAGGGGCGAAGCATGCAGTGTATAAGTGTATTCTTGGCGTTTTGGCGCTTTTGCCAATGGAGGTGAAACCGTTGGGGGGTAGAGGTATACAGCTTTGCTCTAAAAGTCTCTTGTCTTTGAAGCACAAAGCTCTCTAGCGCGAGGCGTAAACAAGTGTACTGGTGTTTTTGCAGTACGCGTTACGTTCTAGCGGGAGGTGTAAACGAGTTTCCCGTTGTTTTAGAACCACGACTACATGAGACGACGATTACGACGACGACAGAAGACGCCAACAGCGCCAGCCCCTAAGGGGCTTCGCCCCTAAAAAAGATAGCGCATTGGTAGCGCGTTGAGCTGCTTCTGTGGGGACCTGGATTAAACTGCCCTCGGGTCATGCAGGTGTTCTTTACAGCGGCGGCCGTTTCCTTGAGTGGACAACAACTACAACAAGGATGGTTTTCCACAGAATGGGGCAGTTAATTCTCTCGCTTTAAACGTTTTGCTGCCTGTTCCGCAGGAATCGGTGGTTGAAACGCTTCCTCAGTCGTCAAGAAGGGTTGAGAGACTTTTCATGAATATTTATTGCCTTGCCCCGCATAAATTCTTTTCCGTATCCTCATTTTTATGTTGCGTTTTCTTTCTACTTTTTGAGAGTCTTTTTTACTGAGTTTTTTCTCTATAGGTGTGTTTTAACCCACTTTTCTTTTCCTCTTCCATTTCACATTAGCCATCGCCATCTGGTGTTGCGAACCCGGGTGGTGGCAGGGCTGGCCTCTCCCTCTTTCAATGAAATAGAGCTCTCTCTTTCTCTCCCTATCCCTCTATCGGGAGCTGAAGAATCCTAATTTGCATCTATAGCGACAATGCTTTGATAGGACGACGCATCCCGGGGGAGTCGATTCATTCAGACTCCGGAAATGCATTTCTGCGACAGTGCGCTGCGTTTTCTGTGTTTAGGCCATATTATTTACTCAAACTAAATCAAGATAAGTATAATAAGTGCGGGCGGAAAGTCGAGATTTTGAATATAGAATGACTGCGCTAAGTAGTTACGAAATGTGGACATAAAGGACACTAATGGACCTGGTGCATTGTATGCAGGTATGTAAACTATATTGCAGTGTAAAGCTCACCTTGAGAACAAACTACAGTAGACTCGCGATAAATAAAAGTCGAAGGAATCCCAGGATATCGGTTGTATTATCAAAAGTTTGGAGTATCAGAAATTTTAATAAATAGGACTGGGTGCAACATACCAACTGGTGTTGTAATGAAGCATTTCATGTATTTAATAATACGACATTCACGTCCATTCATACTTTCGCGCCCATTCACACGTTCACACTGAAGTGTTCACACGTTCAAAAAGAAATCACGAATGGACGACATCTTCGCCTTTGCATGAGGGCTGAAAACAAATTTTGAGATGCCCGCAAGGGCAGCCTGTTAATTCAAAGAGATTTCTGCACTGGTCAAGACCTTGCGGATCCCAGCAGGTCCCGTGGTCCGGGGCATGCGGATTTGGCCGAGGGTCACACGTCATTTTCGTACATGCCGCGCCTGCCCCGACGACTGTCGTGTTGTTCTCTCTCTCTCTCTCTCTCTCTCTCTCTCTCTCTCTCTCTCTCTCTCTCTCTCTCTCTCTCTCTCTCTCTCTCTCTCTCTCTCTCTCTCCTTTTTTCTTTCTCAATCCACATCCACACGCGGTTGTTGGCCCACGGTTTAACTTAGCGACGTGTATGCAAGAAGTCGGCTTTATTTTTGGCTGTTAGTTACATAAGGATGCAAATGGGCATCTAGAAGCGGCAAATGCAACAGATATTTTCCGGCAAGGAAAAGCAAAAAGTACGATTTAAGCGAATTAACTAAAAAGAGTAGTTTCAATTAAGCGGCTTTAAAGTACATCGAAAACATAGCGCGCCCACCAAAATTTTAAAATTTGTTTCAATTTTAACCTAAAGTTTGAATTATCCGAGTTTGAATTATCGCGAGTCTACTGTATCTGTAAGCACGGAGCCGTAAAATAAAAAGACACGAAATCTGGGGCGCTATTCCAGAAGGCCCAAGTTTCGCTTACTCCCGAGTTTCCAGCTGCTTGGTTTATGAAAGTAGACATAGTGGAGCATTCGATACACCTCGAGCGAAACAGCCGGAATCGCGCGCAGCACCCCTGGCATATTCAGCGCGCTGTATTGGGGCCGCTTACGTTGATAAAGTACGGCTTGTGCTATCTTCCGCATGCAGCACCATCTGAAATCGATCTGCAATACTCATTCCCTAGCATAAGCTAGATAGCACCATTGCTACTTTGAAATCCCGAGCCTGGCTGTTGGCCACGCCCGGCGTGGGGCGGTCCGTTTTTCTCGGTGTTCTGTTCTTCCACTGAATTATGTTTGTTAATTGGCTTGGGGAGGGTAGCTTTGCGCAAGCAGAAACTAAGTAGTCAAAGGAGTCCACTGTAGCGAACGGAACGCGCCCTGCTCCCGCCCATCAAATATGGCTTTTGTTTACGGCTTGCTTGAGTGTGCACCCCGGGCGCTTATCAGAAATCGTCCCGTGTCAAGAGCGTGTCTGAGCATTGGCTAGTGCGTTTTAGACGTAGAAGTTGTGTCATTTGTCATTGACTGTGTATTCACGGTGTATGAAGAAGGCTCCCATGGTAAAATCGTGTCGTCTTGGCCTCTCCTATCGGCTCGTACAATAGTGAACTCCAGCTCGGACCGAACACCCCCGCGACTGTGGCACCCCTGGCTGACGGTGGCCTCGGGACTTCATTTTTGTTTTGAGCTAAGTTCTTGTCGCTGCTAGCGGGCATCAACTGACGACTTCGTGGATACAGCGCTACGCCCACACAAAGTGGACGCCATTGGTGAGTGTGGCTGCGGTTGTTACGCTGCGCCCACGAATAGGCTGGGTGTGTTTGACTGACATTAAAACTTGGAGGAAGCTCAGGCATGGTTTTGCACGGCCTAGTTGAACTCTGGACCCCCGTGGTAGCCGCTGCTGCGGCGTGGTTTATTTTTACGGTCACCGTAGCAGGCATATTTCTACCCCGGCAGGTCTCTTAAATGAAGGAGTTTCGAGCTCGCTTTTAGCTTCCGAAAAGTGCTCTGCATTGTTTGTGCAGTCGTCTGGCGACAGACCCCCGTTTGCGACGACTTAAAGGCGGCTTTCGCTCTATAACCATCGAGGAAAAAGTCTAGTGTGCGCTGCGGTTTTACGCGACGGGAAGCTTCTACAGAAGCGTTGGTAGCGACCGCACCATCGAGCGCCACCGGTCGACCGACAACCGGTCTGCGCGCAATACGATCAGTGGAGTCGTGTTTTCAAGACCTCGCCTTTCTTTTGGGTGATTTGGCGGACATGGCTTCCGCAGGTTCCTACCGCGCGTCTATCCGTCTGCAGCCGGAGCGTGCGCTTCAGTTATCGCCTGCTTGCAAGGCAGTTTCGAAGGAAGCGTTGCATGAGTGTGCGTTTTGTTTATCATCAGCGCGGGAGACAGACTCCCTCGAGGGGTTGCGTGGGGCGCATTTCTTGTGAAAAGGTTGCTGGAAGAACAGCTTATACGTATTACATATACTGTCAATGAGACAGTCGACGCACCGATAGCCGGTTGAGGTGGTTTATTCGCAGGGGTGAAGCCGATAGGAACGCAGGTCTGAGCTTTGAGGTAACCCAGCTCGTTCCTCGCGTATGCAACTTATGGGGTTCATCTTCTTCCCCGTACACGTCTTTGCCGCATATCCTCGCGTCTGGATAGGACATAATCCTACATTCCTCTTCCACATGGTTGATGCTGGTACGGTACAGCGCGTACCCCGATAACTTGATGGCCCGATGCATGTGTTCATTATCCTCGCTACACCCGCCGCGGTGGCTCAGTGGCTAAGGCGTTGCGCTGCTGAGCACAAGGTCGCGGGTTCGATTCCCGGCCGCGGCGGTCGCTTTTCTGATGGAGGCGAAAAGCAAAAACGCCCGTGTGTACGAGATTTCGGCGCACGATAAAGATCCCCAGGTGGTCAAAATTAATCCGGAGCCCTCCACTACGGCGCGCCTCATCGCCTGCGTTGCGTCGGCGCGTTAAACCCCACAATCAATCAATCAATCCTCGCTACAATACAATCAATGGCGCGTGCCTATTGTCAGAGGCGATCTTTACACATTTCAACGGGTGTTGTTCAGCGTCACCGTCGTATGGCAGGAAGCAGAGCATGGAAAGCGAGTAAAGAGGAGAGCTAAGAATTAAAGTAACCGCTCGCGTGACGCCAGAGGGAGGGTAAGCGGTAGTGGGAAGGGCGCGAAGGAAGAGAGGTGATTGAACTCTATAAAAAAAACGACTGCGGAGAGCTTCTTCGAACAAAAGCGGTAAAGAGCAAAATAAAATAAAGCAAACAAACCTGAAAAGTTGTTGTCATTGTTGCTATTCCTTTCTTCGTAACACATGGCCACTTGGGGGATGGGCCCGGAATTTGGACCTTTGAGGAACTAACATCCCGGTTCGCAAAATTAGTAACACTGTGGATTCGAACAGTAACACTTGTAGGATAGTGCGTGCAGCGTGCACCTGAACGTGATGTCACGGGAGTAGGACAGGTGCACACCACCCTCGCAGAACCCCGATTCTAGGGAGGCTGTGGCGTGTTCGAGACTGCTTGCACACTAAGACGAACAAATGAAACAGAAGAAACTGACGCAAACACTTACCAGCAGAAAAGAAGCCGTTTAAATTAATCCGTGCCAAAAGGCAAAGAAACGAGAGCGAGGAAAAAGGCGAAAGTACAATGTATTAGAAAAGACGTTGCTAATACGTATCACCAGGCTTTCGCCTTAAAAGCACGTAGGCAGACTGCAGCGCGCCGAGGAAATTTTGTGTCGAAAAGCGGAAGGTTTCGATAACGTAATACGAGCAGCAACTGTTTTGAATGGGGCGCGCTTCTATCAACCGCTTTCTTTTTTGCCAGTCGGCCATACTCACGTGATTGCACTGTCTGCCACCGAAGGCAGAAACTACTTCGTTGGACGAAAAATTTCAAACTAAAAAGCTCATATGAACACCTGGAATAAAAAATAGAATGAACTTTGTAGTTAAAAGAGATTAATATAGTAAAAGTACAATAAAATAAAGCAGTTGGATTTGATTGCCCCAGTAGCCACCAGTGCAGCAGTGGAACGAGAGAACGCACTGAAAGATGTGCCATGCACTCTAAGAAAAAAGGGTAGAAAAAAGGAGGAAATCGAGGGTTTTCTCCCCCGGACCAGCGAGATTCTCCCTTTAGCTAATTACACGTAGCGCCCTCTGTACGGCCTCTACGAAACACCGAAACGGGGGAGGAAATAATCTCCCCTGTCGTCTGCGATCTGCTGTCGGCGCAGACGCCGAAAACGAAACCGTTCATCGTTGCACTGTGGCTTTCGCCGATCGGGCGCATACGACGACTATGACCAACACCTCCCCTGTGATGTGCTGCTTGCTTGTTTTCTCGCTGTCTTTCTTTTTATTATTACCATGTGCCCGCCACGCTAACGCACGGCTCGCCAGCCGTGTGTTTGAAGCACATTGTGTGGGCACCGCTGCATGCTTGCTGTGTGCGACTCGCCTGCGCCCTGTTCAACGTTACGACTGCATTTGTGGACGTTTTATACTGACGCCCAAGGGTAAAAGAGGTCAGCGATGATAGCAAACTGCCCCTTTTTTCGTCAACGAGCACGGACCGCAGCATATTGAAGCATCAGTTACCAATTGGCGGTGAGATGTTTGAGTGGCGCCCCCTGGCTCTGACGTCAGCTTAGGGACTCACGCCGCTGTCGTCTGCTACACTTGCGCCGCTGATACACTCGCTCCGCTGAGGTCCGCTTGTGACGGGCAGCAAAACCTAAGCTAAACATCGCCCGCTTTAATCTTTTAGGGCATCGAAAAGCGTATTTCCAGTAATTCAGTTATTTTTCCAGCTTCTGACAGCTCTTAATAACTTCAAGCTGTATACCGCAAAAGTTTGCAACGAATGAGGAGAGAGAGACCAACTTTCTTCAGAGCATCGGCCAGATAATCGTGTGTAACTCCTCCTTTCTAGCTTATTTGCCAGGTCCAGGGCTCAGAGCTCCTCGATAAGTATGCAAAATGCGTAGGCTCCCCTAAAGTATTTTCGATATGTTCATATAAATACTCAACAGTCTACTTGTACGCACCAAGCAGCGCGTCCCTGCACGCGCATCGCGAAGCAGGAAACAAAGCGGTTGTCTTCTATTTCTTTCTTTCGTTGTTGTTGAGTTGTATCAGGTGAATGCTTTTTCCAAGGCACTAAATTTTCTGCGCCGCCACGCACGTCTTATTAGGAGGTTTGGGGATGCTTGAGAGGCGCAAATAGTTCGTGTGGATACGTTCTTCAGGCTGTAACGCATACACTAAAATCTTCAGAAATTGGCTTTCGGTATGGCTGCGTACAAGAAGGTGCATATTCGCAGCGTGAGTTTATTTCCATGCAAATGCAATGAGAAGGTTTGTGCTACGCCACCGCGAAACGGCGCAGACGACGTAGTCCAGAGTACTGGAAGGCGACTTTTCCGCCCCCAATTTTTATCGTAACTAACGAAGCTGAATCTCAACATGAACAGCTATGACATGATTACGGTGTTGAAGGCTTGATATACTCGCTGAGAAACGCAAGAAATAGTGTACGTGCCGGTTTTCATAATTATTAAGAATCATAACCGATGAATACCTCCAAGCAGCTATTTGTTTTTTTCCAACCCCTCAGGCGCAAAGAACAAATCCTTGCCTACTCGGGATGACATTCGATGAAGGGAAGAAAATTATTCTTACTGTCTGTCCTGGACTGAGGAACCCGCCCACTAACGAGATCGATATTACTGCTAAAGTTTTTTTCCTCCTCCCCCTCCTCCTCGTACTCTTGAGTGCAGTGTTATTAATCTGAATATTGGGAAGGCATGGCTGTCGGAAATGTACCGAAATGTCCCTCAGAGGTCTGAAGAAACATATTGTTACTGTATTTTTACCGTACACGTCTCCCGTTTTGCTCTATAAGCCTCCATACTGGTCAAAAGTATGCACCAGCACGCGCCTATACATACGTAGGTTATTTGGAACTCAACTTACATTTTTTGCGCCACATAGTGCATGTCGGCACACTTTCATGCTATGACAACGTAAAGTGATGTGATGCAATACTTTCGAGCGTTCGGCAAGGTTGCAAAAACTGTATACCTTACATACGATTACCAGGAATCGTAGTGCCTTCTGCCAAAGCCGAGAGCCCCGAAGGCCTGAATTTTGTTTTGGTCTTGCATTTTCGCTGCTGTCGGTTTTTAGACTCAGGATGTTCTCTTGTCCGAAAGATTTCTGAATACAGAAGCTGACGCCTAGCTCCGACTCTCCGCGCAGGACCGGCTTCGCAGGAAAGGGGCCACGCCGGCAATGTTTCTTCCGAAGCGGTGCCGAAAACTATACTGTAAATCACCCCCTCAGCTAATGTATGCGATTTAAGTCTTTTCTGATAATAAAAAGTTCCGCATACGCAAAATCTGGTGCGGACAAACATCAAAAGTTACCCGAGTGCAAAGAAACAGCATATAGAGCGAGCCCGAGTGAAGCAGACGACAAATGCGAGAATCCCTAAGCCGACGTCACGAAGACGCCCTTCGCAGCGCCACCCGTGGTCGCGCTCACCGCCAATAACAATAACAAAAGGCCCCCATTCGGTAACATCATGGAGGAAAGAAAAGGTTAGGAGAGGCCCTGACGTCACATTTGTGAAGCCGAGTGCCGCCATGACTTGAGCCCACGGAGCCCAGCACTCTATCCCATCATCCTTTGCTGTCTCCGGTTTGATTTGACTAACATGGCGTCGCCCTGCCCTCCCGCTTCAAAGCGAAAACAGCTTCGTCGCTAATTCCTCGGTGCGATGTCCTCTTCTAAGCTGTTGATTTCGCCTTCAATTTGCCCATTCTAACCCTCACCCAAAGTTTCAATCGCAAAACGGCCTTCGTTTTTGAGATAGAAGGGCGATTTTTCAGCTCTTAAGCCTGGCAAAGTAGTGTTTGTCGTCGTCATAGCAACAGGCTGGCGGGATGGCGAACGCAGACGCCTCCGACGGCAGAGTTTTCAAACTGGTCTAATTTAAAAACGTTTGTCGTAGCGACTGCACTGGTTTGCAAGCGTAGCGAGGCAGCCACATATCAAGCGCCTTAAAAATATGTCCGTTTTATTTGCCCAAATTTGACCGCCGCAGTTGTAAACAAGTAAGCAACATTGTCCATGGGCTCAAGAAAATTCACGTGACTTCCTCCACACTTTTCGCAATGCATTGGGGTGCTAGGGGCCTCTCCTGAGTATTCTTTCCTCCATGGGTAACATCTTGGCTGAATGGTTGTCAGACCAGCGGTGCGCTCTACGGTAAAATAGCGAAGGCGAGGCAATAAGTATCATTACCCAAACATACCTGCCGCACTGTTTCGTGAAACGTTTTTTCTTCTTTGAGCTATTTTACTGCTTCTTACGAAACCTCAAATTAATAAAAGTTTGCAATTGCACGAGTTTTATTTGATAAAATAACAAAACCCACTTAAGGCTTACGCACTGCCGTGGGTTGTCGAAACAAGCAACGATCTCACTGTGCCTACCTGCATTCTCGGCGATCAGGGTTATAAATACTTTTTCGCCGTTTCAATGTTCAGTTGTGGCTTGTGATCATGCAGACATGTGAAAAGTGTACTATATGTTGTGGTGTATACGTGTATTATGCTGGCGATGTTGTGTATATTGTGCGTTGGCACTGCCTTTAATGAAGTGTATGTCGCTGTGTTGTGCTATGTTTCTTCCCAATATGTGCCCGCCCACATGGGCCTCTAAGATGTTGGCTATAATAACATACGTTATCCATAAAGGAAACCAAGGAAACACCTTGATGCAAGTGCCCACTGATGGTGATGCTTAGTAGCTGCCCCTCCTCACCCCTACTTTTTTTTAATGCAGAAATGCACTATAGTCGGGGGTTGTCGTGCGTCCCTTGGCCGGCGTGCGCAGCGCGTCTGATGATGATTGTGGCATGATGCCCCTAGGGATTGGCCAACCAAACAATCCATCACGAGATAGCTTCGCGTTCAACCACCATCGTCATCTTCCCATAGGGGAACCGCTGAAGAAGAAGAAGCAGAAGAAGACAAAGCTGCGAAGAGGAGGGCTGCGTGAGTTCTGGCTACCGTTATCCTCCTCGGCCGGCGCATCTTCCCGATCTGAACCCGGTCGAAGAGCGGCTCATCGCGCCTCAACTCCCCTTCATGAGCATCAGGCGGCTGACTCGAGGCAACGGGCAGTTTGGAATCAAGGGACGGGCGGTGAACGTGCCCATCGACGTATCGAAGGTTGTGCGGTGCCTTCCTCGCATGGTACCCGAGGACGTTGCGTTCGACGTTCGCATTTCTGCATCCTCACAATCCCCCTCGGGGAGGTTCGGGGGAATTTTTTTTTTGCGTCATCTATCGGTCATTTTAAAACTTTTACGGTTGCTTTACTTCGAGCACGCCAGGGGGCGAGCATTGTCATCTCCTCGCTCGGACGGTTGCGATGGTTGCGACAGCGACGGTTACGTTGGTTGCGACAGCGACGGTTACGTTTTAAATGCAGAGCATTTCTTAGCCTCGCCTCTTCCTGCGTCGGACGGCGTCCACAGCTCCGCGTCCGCAGCAGGTGCGCCTCTCCTCCTTCCCTCCTCTCTCTCAACAGCAGCTGGCGCGCGCATGCGTCGTAGTCAGCCCGTTCGCTCCGTCGCGGTCTCGGCGTAACAGGTGCGTGATAGCAGCGCGGTGGGGCGTGGAAGGGCGCGCGCTGCTTGCGCATGCGCGCTCTCCCCCCCGTACTGCTCTCCCTCTACTGCGCGCGCTGCAAATATAAAGCGGCTAGCGGTCGCTCGTGCTTCAGTCACTGCGTTGCTCCTTCCTTCCTTGGTTGACGCTCGCTCCCACGTTTACTCGTGTCTGCTACTCCAGCATCACGGAAGATTAACGACCCCCAATGCTCTGCATTTACTAGTGTTCCCCTTGCGGGAAGGCGCGGGAATTTTTCGTGTTGCCTGCATTGCCTTTGCGCTGAGATTGCAGACGATCCGCGTTTTGATGCATCGGTTGTAGCAAGGTAAGACGACTAACAACAACTGGTTGTTCTCAAACGGCCGCATTGGATGATTGTGATCTCGAGTGCGGTGAACGGCGGGGTTACGAGCCTTTCGGAAATAAAGGCGGCATTTTGGAAGCAATCGGTATGACTTCTACTTTGTTTACGGCGGCGCGTTCGCTCTGAACGCGTGGGCGGGGCGCGCAGCGAGACGAATGCAAGAAGTCGCGCATATACGATTGGCGACATCGCTTGCTAACCGCAGTTCTGGTGCTCGGTAGGTAATTTCTTTGTTATTTTAGCGCATTTTAAGCGCACACAACCACGGTAACCGACGTATTTGTACTTCCTCGATCCTCAAACCGATCAGCTCGCTAGGCCTTTCTCGCATGACAAGCCTTGCTTGGGTGACGCTGCCAGGGGAGGAACACTTCTCCATTAGCTCACGAAAGGGGGAAATCTTCCTCCACTCCTAGGGGTAGAAACGCGCTCCTCCCTCTTAAAGGGAGAATCTTTCTACCTCTTAGGGAGAAATATATGATACATTCCTGTTCCACCCTTAAGGGAGAAACTACCACACCCTTTTTTCTTAGAGTGTGCCCTTGTCTCGCATCCTTGGAGCGCGCTTCCCTGGACCGATTACGTCACCTCAATAACCAGCAATTAGCATTATTAGCATTTTTAAAACGTTTTAATCTGGCCCCGAAATATTATCATGAGCTTATTATTATCACCACAGCTCCGCCTTGTCCGAGTTTCGCTCAAACTCGGGCCTACTGGAGTAGAACCACTGAATATGCATGAAGAATACCAGAAAACAGAAGGCGAAATCTACGTTGCAATGCAGAAAAGAAACACGTAGTTTTGGAAGACCTGCCAAGAACAGCGATACCACCCTTTGCGCTACAACTATTGTTATCCCTACAATAGGTGTATATAGTACCCCTTTTTACAAGAAAGCGACTAGTTGGAAGACCCTTTGCAGTTTTTTTACTTTTCCCTCATAAATACGTGTAATATTTTCTATTTACAGATGCCCAGCCACCATTTCCTTCATGCTTATACAAATGTTGTGCCTTCCCGTTGTTTCTGTGAAATCGGCATTCAATTTCCCCGCGTTTGCACCGTTGCCACACCATCTGTTGGGACCTAGGTTTCTTTTCCATTGTTCCTAGAACATCCCGAGGAGACGCCTTCTCTTTACTTTTCTATATCTCATCTCTCTTCGAAACCATTTTCGACGCTTTTTTTTAGTTGCCACAGCGAACACCATTACCACGCCTTTTTTAAAACTAAAATAAGCCTGCTATTGTCAGTTATGCACTTAAGCTATGCGAAAATAAGCCTAATAATTTCTTATTGTTGCATAATCTTGACATGTACAACTCATGTCACCAGTTAGCTTGGAAAGGTCTTGTCTATATATACTTCTTGACCAAGCGTTCTTCAAGCTTTTGGTCTGTCGGCTCAATCGAGTAACTAACCGTCAGACAAATCAACCCAAATTGTAACGTTTGAGCAGCCCAAAATATACGATAATCTTTATTACTTTTGGACTCTACGACTTATCGTGCAAAAAACAACCTGTTTGAGGCAAGGACACCTGGTCCACACTCGGTTTTAATTACCAATTGGAATGGTCATGATGCGTTGACCCAACAATATTCGTTCATACTCTGTGCCAAATCTGTTTGACTACATTATTTGTTGGGTATTTATCTAATCACAGTCAATGTACACTGGTTATTAAACCCCGTCGGAGACCGCAAAATATACTACAACAAATCATAGCTTCAGGTTTTCCGCCCTTTCCAGGGATGATGATTCGACTTCCGTGCGACGAACCAGAGCCCGTGTGCATCAATCGCATAATGCGTACCGGTTTTGTCCTCTATTTTTGCTTAAGTTCTTGTGGTTTTTCATATAGCTTGGCGGTCACATTTATTCCAGTCCGAATCTAGTCCACATTGACACTGCAATAAAATCTGAGTCGTACTCGATTGCTTCTATACTTGAATATGGGCTCGTCATAAAACTTCTCACCGCTGTCGCAATGAATACCCTGTTGTTAACGTTATCTCTATGTGGAAGCTTGAATGTTAGAGGGATTAAGGGGTAACATTGCCTCCTATAGTGGGCCTGCCCGGTCTATGTCAAAGCCGCCAATGTACGTGCTAAGCCTTATTTACTTCTGGCGTCTGTTTATACGCTTGCCTTTAGGCGTTCAACACAACTATTATTCCTTGCAGTTGGTTATCAATTTATACTAACCGAACCACTTCGTGAACCGGTTCGATAATTGTGGGCCAGTTACCGAACCGTTACGCAAATTTATTTCTTTGAACCGGAACTTAACCGGAGTTGAATGAAGCCACCCGAACCTGAAGCAAGCCGGTGTATTTTTAGGCTGGACACGCTGATATCAACATACAAGAAAACCCGGTATAGTGTGTTAAGGTAGACCAGGGTAAAATTGTTTTACTTTTTTCTGTCTGTGCAGATGTCTGGACAAGTCCATACAATGGTTTTACGTGTAAGAATCATACCCCAGCCGGTCCTCTTTCTACAGCTCTACTTTCACTGCGCGTATCTCCATTCCAAAAAGGTACTGTAGCCAGATAAATCACAAGCCTGGTAAGTTGTTGCTGACTCCGGCAAGTGCGTGGGGCAAGTGCATGATGGGGCTTGCATAGCGTTTGTACCCTTCTCGGGCCGTTTCCCATGGGCTACGACAGTCATGAATATATGCATTTACAGCAAAAAAAAGACAAAAAAAGAAACTCATACACACGTAGGGGGATCATGTCATGTGTATTGTTTTGTCTATGTTAGTTATTCTTTTATGAAAATGTTTATCAGATCGGTTTGGCTAAGTCCAGACTACAGAACCTAGTACAACAAACGTAATACGAAAGGGTGGGCGTATTTTTTTTTTGTCTTGAGAACGACAGCCGTTTGAAATAAAGGCGAAGAAAGAAAATATAGAGCCCACCAGGTGTTTTGATTGATTAATTAATTAGTTAATTGATTGATTGATTGATTGATTGATTGATTGGTTGATTGATTGATTGATTGATTGATTGATTGATTGATTGATTGATTGATTGATTGATTGATTGATTGATTGATTGATTGATTGATTGATTGATTGATTGATTGATTGATTGAACAACTTTTATTTTCCCAGATTCATCGCTTACCCGTCGGTCAGGAGCCGTTGGTTCCTGTCGGGTATCCAGACCCGGTTCGTCCAGATGACCAGGCGTTTTGGAGATATTTATTAGACGAATTTTGGCTGTCGCATGAGACAACAAAGGAAGGTGGAGGGGTGAAAGAAAACTCACTAAGGCCTCAAAAACTATCGCGCGAGGCGTCGTCATAGTAGCTCCCTCTGTCATAAATCATTTTATTCACCGCTGAAGATGAGGGCTTTCCTAGGTTATGATGCGACCACTCGTTATATGCGCATGTCAGCGAGGCGCTTGATGAAATTCCGCTGACCTCCACACCAAACAGGGTCATTGCTTTTTTCTGAAACCACTTGCAAGGCTTCCAGCATTGCATATAAGATGATATATTGCTCAGAAGATGGCAAATGCCTCTAAAAAGTCATTTGTGGTGCGAACATACAACGGCTGCTGCGGCACTTCATGGAAGTGTGGTTGAGTGTGTGAACCATGGCGAAATAAGCACAGGAGAAACGAAGGACATGCAAATCGTACGGGGCGCGGCGCTACTAAAAACTTATTCACCTTCACTTTGTCTTCCCCGATTTTATAAGGCAATAAGCCCAGCAAAAGAAACAAAGGGGCAGGCACTTAAACAATACAAAAAAAGTTGAAAATGGGGTGACGTGTGAAAAGGTCGCTGTAACAAGGCGCACTCTTGGTCAAAATTATCGCTATGATAAAAATATCAGTTCTTTCTTTCTTAGCAGTATGGATGCACTGCTAGCGCATTAAAGCCGTGCTAACCTTGATAATCTGTTTGGTTCACAGATACCTTCGTAGGGCTACAGTAGTAGCCTTATCGAGATGTGGCCTACACGCACAGCCTCTGCAATGAATGTCCAGATGTCTGTTAACTGTTTTTTTCTGTGGTGTTCCTGTCTTCTCTGAACCTGGTATGTTTGCACCGCCGGAATTGTCCGATATATTACCTACCACGCGATAACCGAGACGAGCTTTGCCTTCAGCACGATGGAAGGAGCATAATGCTGATTTTCGCTTTTTTTTTTTCTCGTTTTCAATTTTGTTTCGCGGTTCATCAGTGTGAAAAATTTGTTTGACGCAGAAAAAACTAGGCTGACATTGACGCCATGCCCTACCTTTTTCAGATTGTGTGAAATGCCATAGGTTTCGACCCAACGCCGCCTTTCTACTTTTCTTTTTACTTCTCGCCTGGTTCCCCGACTGGCTTTTTCCTAAGCTGCTTTCAGAAGTTTAGGAGGGAAAGGCGCCAGGAGTAATGGAGGATATCCAGCAGGCAGGCGGGTCATCTGCTTTTAAAACCATGGCGGGTAAACACGATTTCGCCAGAGCACTGGAAAAACAGTGTTTGGTGATCCATAGTTTCGTCAGCTTCGATTTCGGGGACTGGAAGGGCAAAATCGACTTTGGTTATGCTAGTCATACGCCAAACAAACATGATGGGTGAGGAGAGAGCCTGCAGCCGAAAAACTTCATGTGCCATTCACTCGCTGTTGCATGCGTAAACACAAGAAGGGCGAGACAGTGCCGGGAACGTGACTGGGGACTGGTTACAGTAGACACGAAAGTATATCTGCCGCAATCAGACATTGCAAGAAAGTGATCGATATAGCGGCACAGTAGGACCTCCAGACAGAAGACCAAGGAGCTATAGAGTGATGCGAGGTACAGAGCGCTGAATAGGGTGCTGAGCACGACCCTATGTAATTTCATTTTTTCTGAATGTAAAACCTACCCTTCCGTGCTGAAATACGAATCAAAATTCTCACAGTTTTCGGGGGCGCAGAGAATGTCCTCTATCGCATTTTGCTATCTTGCTGCAACTATGTGGGAAAATCGTGCAGGTACTCGAACAAGCGCTTTCGGGAGCACAGCTATAATGTCCACACTCAGAATGAGGGCTGCCTGGCATCGCCCTGATGCAGAGCGTGCTGTTAAGAGTCCTGCCTTCGAGCATTGCGGTATCTTTGCAAGTCTTCACTACCAGCTGACTCGCGCAATCATAAAAGCAAAATCAATTTGCCTATTTTGGGGAGCAGTGTGTTTCCAAACAATCCTTTATTCTGGCGGACAAGGAACTAAATTTTGTGAATACAAGGTTGTAAATCTGCCTCAGCCTACAGTTCTTTCTTAATCGTGGTTTTATTTGAAGGTTCTACCCGTATTCCTTTCGGTAGGTAGCACCTGTACAAATTCTTGATTCTGCTCGCACTAAGTACGCTTCACCAGGTTCTTTTTTGCTGTTGTTTGCAGGGGGGTTCCTAGTGAAGCGTTTTGTATATACAGTATTCTGGAAATACGAAATTCATACGGAATATTACACACCTACGCAAAACTAAAGCAGATCATCTTTCCAAAAACAAAATAATCACTTGATATCTCTCAATAGAACCGTTAGACAGTCTTCGTATTTGTGTCTTCAATTAGGCGCAAAATATGGCTACATATGTTTTCCGCATGTTTTTCGTATACTCCGTATATACGGAATTCATGCGGACCATCATTCGGCATTATCTTTTTAACGTAGTACCGTAATCTATTACCATGTGTTTCTGAAACACCCCGGATTTTTTTCTAGCGTTGCGTCAGCAAACGTAAGAATTTTGTATTCCCATAATTGCGTATATACGGAACGTTTCAGGAAGGGGGGGGGGAGGTATCCCTTTTGTCCCTCTTTTTCTTTGTTATTTTTTCGGGTGATAAAATGGTAACTGGGTTCTTGTCGGTTGTGACAATCCCTGAAGTGTCCGCACGGATGCGGTCGTCCCTGTTTTGGAAATAAAGTTTGAAGTAATTAGAATCACCGTGTGTGTGTGTTCGTGCTTCGGCGCCTCTTCATTTTGTAGCGCTTTGAAATCCTTGCAAGTTGATTGGAAGCAGCCAGCACACCCGTCTTACTTAGCTGCTAGAAATGTTTGACGCGGTCCTCCTCGTTACCGCCTACCTCTTTTAATCAGATATACTCTGGTGCAGCTGGAAAAAAAAAGATGCAGTACTGCAACTTGAACATAGGATTCTTGACTATGCATACTTTGTGCATAATCTTCCCACCTGTTATTAATGCGGAAGCATTAGTTGACTCGGTAAGCGAAAAATCCGGCGTCCCTTGCGCACAAAATGGCCGGCGGTTCAAATAACAATAAAAAACGGGGTAACTGAGTTGAAAAGAAAGCAGAGTAAATTTGGGTCTGGATGGGTTTGGTACCAGGGTTCAATTTCTTGAATCTCAATTAGACCGAACTAGTTGGCAGTTTAATCTAACTGACAGACTCTTTCGGTGTCTAAGCTTTCCTAGGATAATAGACACTTTCGGAAAACTTATAAGGAAGCGAATGAGACAATAATTAAAATTGCGCTAAGCCTGCAGATTAGCCAGTGCCGAGCAGTCTAGTTCACAGACTATACGATGACCCGCCAGCTGTCTTAGGCCGATTCCCGCGACCGGGCCTCTTTCGACACCGTATGCCGAGCGAGCGAGTGCGTTTATTTCGCACCATGATCGTAACAATTCGAGGAGTGTGTCCGATCACGCGTCGCATTTTGGCCCTCTTACGCCTCTGTTACGGTGACGCGCCAGTATTGCTCACCGACTGCTGGGCCTCTTTTGTGCTACGTGAGTACATTTAGGGGAACGCCAATGGTAACAAGTTTCAGAAAGAGAAATTTAAATCGAACCTGACCAAATGTCTTTAAAGAGTAAAAATATTCCGATGATGTATGTAAATTCTGCAAATTGAGTTTCGCAAGATATGTATTCGCGAAAGCTGTGTTGATGAACGTAAAAAATGTTAATTGATGTGAGGTAACTCATAAGGTCAGATGCTACGACATGGTCTAGTAACATGCAAGGAACATTTTTTATTGAAGTGGGGCAATAGCTGGCGGGGAGTGCACGATTGCCCGTTTTGAAGAGTTGCGCAACCTGCCATTTGTACAGAAAGATGCGGAATTCTCATCGTAATAATGCTAGAAAAGGTATCGGAGAAGAGAGAACAATGGTGCTTTTTAACACGTAATCTTTGTTTGGTTGCAGGCGGCAAAAGGCGATATCATCAAGGAACTCACTTCACCGCTTGGGACCTTCAACAGTTTCCACAGCCACCCGTCGTGCCTACTAATTCGGAAGCGCCAACTACCCACCGATTGCATCGTGTCTCAACCCATATTGTGGGCGCGGGGCAAAATGAGGCCCCTGCCGAAATTTCTCATGGCCGTTTGTGAACCCGCTAATATGAGGGTTAGGGGTCGGGTGGAGGGTGCTGGCCAGGGTGGCTGCTGCTTCCGCCGCCTCCGGGCAGCGCGTATGGTGGCTGACTGCTGCTTCCGGGCAGCGCGTATGGTGGCTGAGGTAGAGGGGGTTGGGGTGTTGTTCACTGCTGCTGTGACGTATCTATGGCAGGGTTGCTGTTCTGCAGCATCAACGTATACCGTGTCGGAGGAAGGAAGGAAGGAATTTCAGCAGGGGAGAAACGGAACGAGTCACAGGGAAGGAAAGTGCTTGTTGCGGGGGATAAGGAGGATATAGAGAACTTCTCGGTATTCTAGAGGGATAGGGAGGGGTGGGGAGTGGTGGAAGGGCGGGTTAATTTTGAGGGAGAATAGGACGGCTCTGCGGAGAAACGGAACGAGTCACAGGGAAGGAAAGTGCTTGTTGCGGGGGATAAGGAGGATATAGAGAACCTCTCGGTATTCTAGAGGGATAGGGAGGGGTGGGGAGTGGTGGAAGGGCGGGTTAATTTTGAGGGAGAATAGGACGGCTCTGCCGGTGTGGGTTAGGGCAAAGCGGGGTAGTCGGGCCTGTCCGGTGCGCTTCTAAAAGCTCGTATGGCGTGTGGAGGAGAGCGTTGGAAGCAGAGGCGGGGGAAGGGGGGGGGGGGGGTAGCTGTACCGTACGGCGATATAGAGCGCGCTGTATGGCCACGGTTCGTGCCAGTTCGGTGTGGGTGATGGTAAGGTATGAGAGCGTGTACGTGATACGTGGGGTGAAAAGGGCGTGGATGATCTTGAAGCGACCTGACTCCCGAGGGTCATGTCCTCGAGCGGTGACGCGCCATAGAATTCCCGATATTTGGTCCACCGGGATCTTGCATAGGTGGATGGTGTGAGCTCTAGTATTTTAATCTGGTTTGCTAGTGGTATGGCAGAGCCCGACAAAGTGATTCGATGTTGTTGGGCGTCCATTGTTTGGGTCGCTGGTTGGGTGGGAATATAGAAGGAGCTGTGAATTGGGGGGGGGGGGGGGGGGGGTAGAGCGGGATAGTCCCGCTGCCGCCGCTGTCGCAATGATTGTTGTGGCCGTCAGTTCGAATGTGGGTTGGATATGCGCGTCGCTGCCTCGTGATAGGCATACTGTGATGTCGTCAGCGTACAAAGCGCTGTGTGGTGTGTTTATTTGTAGCAGAGCCCGAGCAAGAGGTATTAAGGCTGCATTGAAAATAGTGGGGGAGAGTATTGAGCCATGCGGGGTGCCTTTGGCGGGTAGTGGAAATTAAGAGGACATTAAAGGACCAAGTCGGAGAGTTGCTGTGCGGTCCGCGGAGGAAGCGAGTGTGCATTTCGCGCCAGGTTGGCGCGTCGCGTGAGAGAAGAGAATATGAGATGGATGTAGTCGGCAGACGAGGTGAGGTGAAGGCTCCTGCTTGAGCGAAGCCTAGCCTAGCCGGGCAGTCGCGCTTGCACGATATTTGAAACGGACCCTTGCCGCTGCTTCGCTCGCAGTCGGCGTGATGGGGTCTGCATGAGTGTCCGGTGTAGGCGGTCACACCGGCGGCTGGAGCGGTGAAAAGCATTTTGCGTTCGGTGGGTTAACAAATAATAAAAGTGGACACCAGCTTTCTCGCTCAAAGGAACGTTCGCAGGGGTCAGTCATGGCTCGGTGACGTAAAACCTACCATTGCCAGGCTGAGAGTGCCTAGCGCCAACCGTTTACGCTGTAGACCACACCGGTGCCTCGCTCCCATTTTGTGGCGCGATCTGTACGTCACGAAAAAATGAAAGGGAAACGGGAAAGAGAAATTCCAGCTTCCTTTACGAATTTCTCAGGAAATAACGCATCGTTGCTCGTCGAGCAAAAAGCTGAGAGGGCTACGAAACGTATGATCTTTCAGTTAAAACAAAATTTCATTCATCCTTTAGTGACCTTTTAAAGACCCCCCGATTGTCAACATTAAACCGGAGTCGCCCACTACAGCACTCCTCATAGCCGAAATGCAGCTCCGGCGATCAGATCCCCCCTCCCCCCCCCCCCCGCCCTTCCCCCATCCAAAAAAAAAAATTCATGGAAGCTTGCACTCCCGCGCAAGATTTGAATGCTGAAGCTGTTATAGCTGAGCATCCCGGGACACACAGTTAATTTTCAGTATAATTGTTTATCTGCATAGTTGCGTGCTAGTAATGCTCGTCATATGCATCGAAGAAGTCGTCGTCTTCTTCCTAGCGAGTGGTGAATGCGAAGTCATCCTCAGCATTGTAGACTTTCACCAACGCTTTGCCATCCCCTCGAGGCAGCGGTGGCGGGATCTTCAAGTCCTCTCGGGATGGACTGACACAGTCGCAGCCATGTCTCTAATTATCAATAATGCTTGTAGAGAATGCGGTGGCCGCGGTGATCTCTCCCATGCAGGGTGTCTTTTCATCTTTAGCATTAGCACCGGAGTTTTTTTTTTTTTTTTCATGCGCGGTAGCCCTTGACGTGAGGGCTGGAATTTGTTTTTTTTTTTTTTGCTGAAGCCCCTGCGTGTGCCGGGGACGCTCGGTGGTCGCCGCGGGGCACGCGCTCACGAGCGTTCGCCTTTTCTTGGTATTTTTTCCTGAAACACTGAACTTACGGCTTGTGCAACAGCTCCGCTGTAAAAAATTTGGATTTTAAACTTCCACTCATTGTTAGCACAGCCTGGACGTCCCTCAATATACCATCCATTAATGGATCCCATGTGCATTACATCCCACATGATACTCCACCTGAAGCAGAACTTTATGTGACTACCCATGCTTCGGACTTGCTCATGTAAGATTACCCGGCGCAACTGCCGACCCAAATCCGTAACCTAACCGATTTATTCGAAGCGTTAGAACCGGTCAAGAGCCCCACCACCCCGGAACTACTTGCCCACAAGATGCCGTTCAGCAGATAACAACACTATTCCGGAACAGGTCGGACACTCGTATCGAAGTGGCCTCTTCACCGGGGAATCAGACAGCTCAAGCGGTCGCGCATGATAAATTGTGTGCACATATCTTGGATGTTTCTTTCACACCGACGCCTTCCTTCGACTCCTCATCCTCGCGAGCAGTGCAGATACGCCGCAACAAGAAATGAGGAGGAGGGATGAACACGGTATGAAGATGTGGAGCCATTCACTCGCGCAGGTGACGTCCTAAGTGTAGGACATCCCTGCAAAAAAATAAAACATACCCCGCCTCCAAATCTGTACTGCTTCCGGCTTCCTCGCCTCTCTACCTAACCTCGTAAGAGTTGCTGAGGTATTCGTTAACAGGTACCTAGTTAATTCCAGTCATACGCCCTAAACCCTGCTCAAATGGTACGCACCTGCCAACACATCACGTGCCATCTAAAGCTGATCGACGTCCCCTTATTTCATGTTGCTTGAAATTAACTCGCTATCAAAAGTTCTACCCCCATCCCCCAACGATCTCATAATACCCATAAACCCTCACTCCGTGGACCCTCCCACACTGATTGCACAGTTCGGACTCTCAAGCGATCTTGCACGAGCAGTTTAGAATGACAGGTCTGCTAACCTCTACGTAACCCGACACCGACAAGAATACGCCTCCTCCCGGAAGACCCACTACGAGACCAAGACCCCTCCTGTTCTCTCCTGATTCTAGAGCCCCTTTCATTGTAGACCTCCAGCTAACCCATTTCTTCCAACAGGCTTAGAAGCCACCTTGCCTCCACTTGAGGGTTCTCTGTCGCCCCCCTTTCTCTTTAGTGCTTAGATGAGGTTAAACATTCTATCACTGCTTAAGTGAATTGCAAGCATCAAACTCGCACAAGAGATTAAAGGGACCATGCTGACAAAGCACAAGTTTGGTTCATTCAAAAGATTGCCTCGTCAATATCATACTGACACCATTTTTAACGTAAACGTTTCTGAAATAAGCTATATAATTAGGAAAAAAGAGAATGACCCTGCCACCCACTAGTTAATTTCCCCCAACAGAACCTACGATGTCATATGCCCGGCTTTGGGATTGGCTCAGGCCGGCAAAAGCAGTGCAAGTTAGGCAGAGCTTATAAGCTTGCCGAACGAGCTATTTGCGCTTGAATTTAGGGCGCATTCTTTTTATAGCAGTAAAAATGGTGGGGTAAACAGTGGAAGTTAGGAATGTACACGCAAACGTAGAAGTACTGATGCGTACTGCTGATGGTACTGCGCGCACTACGCTTGTTTTAGCTGCACAGCAGTGCGGCGCTTTGGGGTTGTCTCAGACGACACAGGCCGATTGGCATAAGCGTTACCATATTTACGTGTCCATATTCGTCGAGCGAACACCACGTTTCACGAAACTATTATTTTCTACCTTAAAAAAAACAAGCCAGGTACAAATACGGTCACTAACAAAGCAAAGACAAAAAACGCCCAGCGCAATATGGTGGCGCCATCTAGGAGAACTGACAGTAAACAAGGCTTTGCAGTCGGCTGCAGAGCCTAATGGCCCACTAAGGTTCGCTTACAGACCTGTTCTTGTGACGTGTTTGCAGACGTCACGAAAACAAACGATTTGGCCGGAGAGTCCAATTTTAACATAAGTTGATTAATTTCTCAGTGAATAAAGCACCGTTTGCTTCCCGACGAGCGCTGTCCGGAAAACACGAAAAATTTCGAATGAAACAAACTTGTACTTTGTCTGCATGCCCCCTTTAAAATGAGAGGAGAAAAACCCTATTCCTGTAGGGAAAAAATACCGAGCCCATCTCCACTAACGTGAAACCTGGAGAGGAGCGAAGCATGCAGTGCATTCAAAGATTGTAAGTCTCTCCCTTGTCACACGGTGCGCGCTGATATACGCGACATCCCAATTACGAAGACGGAAGAGAAGTGCAATTCGGAACGAATAACTGCAAATTTTGAAGTTAAAGCGAGTACGGAGCGAAACAGAAGTAAGCAAGCAAGCAAGCGCGAACGAAAAACGAGTGTCCCGGTGTGTTCTTTTAGTACGCGTTTTTGCCCATGGAGATGAAACGTCCTAGCACGAGGCGTTGGAAAACGAGAGTCCCGGTGTGTTTTTTTAGTATGCGTTACGTTCTAGCGCGAGGCGTCGGAAAACGAGTGCCCCGGTGTTTTAGTACCGTGACTACATGAGACGACAGGAGACGTCGACAGCCCGGGCCCCTAAGGTGCTTCGCCCCTAAGACTGAAGAAAAATAGGCATTTAAAGCCCCTTCACACTTATCGGCATTTATCGCTCTTTGTCAGGGTCGGCCAGTTCAGTCATATACCTTCATTCTGCAGGGGACCTAGTAGGCTGTTGTTGTTTAAGGTGAGGATGAATGCTGGAGTCAGTGTTAAGCACGCGCCAAAATTATTTGGAATATGATTGCAGAATCGTCGAGCCATCTGTAGACAAAATCGTTTTATTTTCCCTTAATTCTAAAAAAAATCGCGCCAATCCACCCCGTGAGTGTGGTTGGAAAGCAAAGCTGTAAACGGCACCCATAACGATTACCCATGCGACGTCACTTAAATTCACTCACATCGCTCTACAAATGGCAAAACCAGAGAGAAGTGAAATACACTTAACCACACCATTTTATTACTTCAAAGAGATATTCTGGTTAAGGTTAAATCAATGCATGAAGCATGACCGGTGTTTGGTTGGGTTGTATTGGTGTAGCACAAGAGTGGAAACTTTTTTATAAAATTAAAGTAAGCTCCAACCCGGTGTCAGACGATCTGACTTTTCCGTCTCTGCGCCGCGGACGGGGGCGACGAGATTTGCGGCAGAGAAGAAGGAGGAGGAAGAAATACTTCTGTTCAGATTTCTGAACGGCCCAGAGTGCAGACCTAGGGAGGGATACCTTCTTGTGTAGGGCCCATATGCAGTCCGCGCGGCCTGTGTTCTGTCCACCCGCTGAAGCTGGGAAGTAGAGAGGGTCTGGACAGCAGCATCTCCCATTGCTCTTGTTGGGTAGTTGACGGAAAGAGAGGAGGGTGCTCAGGGCTAAAGTCGCACACCCCGATTACGGGGCGGAGTGTTCCTACTTCCGAGCAAAATTTACATTCAGCGTCGTAGAGATTCAGATACATTAAGTGAAGACGCGTAGGCTGTGGGAAGGAGCCCGGATTGTATGAGCCGTAGGCTAGTTTGTTGTTCTCTGGAAAGGTCAGGGTAAGATGAAGGTACGGTCTGTCTCAGAAGGCGATAATGCTGGGTTATCTCCCTGAACGTGACAAGCGGGTGACTGTCCTCGTGCAGCTCCATATCACGGGAGGTAAAAACGCAGGCTTGTAGGGTGGGCGTATTTGTTGCCCTCCATTGAAGCGTGAGGGGGTGTGGAGATGAGCTGAATGGAACCGTTTGGTGAGTGGTTTTTTAGTACGCGCAGTGCAGGTCAGGACACCCAACCCTACTGGTAATTCCAGTAGGCTTGCTGGGAATCGATGACTACCCTCCGATCCCCTGGTTGAGCGAGAGCCAAGGTGATGGCTGCCTCTTCTGCTGCCGTCATTTCTTGGGCCCTAAGCAAGGTGCACGCAAGGAAGTTGGTTCTGGAGGTAGCCACGATGATGGCGTATTGCTGCCCTCGATGTTTGGAGGCGTCTGTGTAGATAACTGCATGATCCCCACCGAGGGTGGTGTTTAGCGCTTAAACCCGTGCTTTTCGGTGACCCTCGTCATGTGAGGGGTTCATATTTCTAAGCAAAGGGAGCATCTTTAGTTTTAGTCGCCAAGAGTCTGGGTGTGCGTCAAGCGGAGTGACATGCTGGGCTGCCCAGCCAATCTGCTGAAGCATGCGGTTACCCATCGCAGTTCTGAGTCGGACCTTCCGGTTAGAAAGATGGCCTTCTATCAGCTCTTCCACCGCGTTGTGGAGCCCCGTGCTAAGCAGCCTCTGTGGGGATGCACTCATGAGAAGACCAATAGCCTGCTCGACCGCCTTTCTAATCATTATATAAAGGATCCCTATGTCTTCCTTGTCGATAAGAAGACAGGGGGTTGACGTAAGTAACTCTCGAGAGGACAAAAGCTTCAATTAATCAAAAGGTACCGGATTCCTTTAGGTCTCGCTTCTTGGTGGCAACTCGCCTGATCATGTGTATAGTTTGATTAATGCTGTTTTTGAGGCGCTGCAAGCAGACGTCACTCTTGGTGTTAGCCTCGAGATGTAGGCCCAGGATCTTGATGCTGGGGCTTGGAGTGATGGCCTGGCCATCAAGGAGTATTTCAATGTATTCCTTGTGGTGGAGTGAGGGCGGACGACAAGGAGCTGTGACCCAGGAGGCACAGAAGGTGTGCCCTAAGACCGGCCCGTCTATGGCCGCTTTCTGGCATGTCCGGCCGGCATCCAGGTTCTGGCAGCCACTGATCATGCATTGAATGGCCAACATTCGGCAACCAGCGCTTCGGCATTTTTCCGTCCGCCCGTGTCCGGACGCACAACGGCAGCTAACCGGCTGCCAGATATTCAGTTCTCTTACGGCTGCCGATGTTGAGAAAGAGAACGGCCGAAGTACGGCCTTAGGGCATTCGTTTTTTCTTCGGGAAGCGGTAACAGGCCGAAGCACGGCTAGCGACCGGCCACAGAATATGCGTATTCTTTCGGCAGTTGGTGTTCGAAAGGAGACCGGCCGGAGCGCGGCTGCCGTGCATTCGTTGTTTCAACGGTGAACCGCGCGTCCGGCGGACGTACGGCCCCAGAATATACGTTTTGCATTCCGTTAGCTGTCCTCGGCCGAATTACGGCAAGCGAATGGCAACAGAATATTTGGCAACCGGTGTTCAAGAGGAGACCGGCCTACGTAAGGTATCTGGTTATACGTCCTTTTTTCGGCAAACGGCATACAGCCGAACAACGGCTCGCGCCTGGGCGCCGAGAATTCATGCACAGACGTGTTTGGAAGGAGACCGACCGGTTTTTTCCTGGGGGGACAAAAAGCCGTTAGGGAGCCGAACGACGGGGACGCGTTTTTCATCCGCTCCGTGTTTCTACGTTTTAAATGAACGAACATCGTTTGTCAAACAGTAATGAGTGTTCTCGGTGAACAGGCAAGGTGCATGGACTCACTGGACATTAGCAGGGAACCTTTTAGGCCATCGAAATGTCATTTATTGCCACAAGAAGACTGTGCCACACCGACGGGTGAGCTAAGCCTCGCCAGTCATCGCCGCTACCATGCTTCTGCCGCCGGCTTCGTCGACGCATCATCTCGAGGCTATTCGCCCGCTCAAGAAATGGAGAGCATTGGAGACATCGATCCGCCAGAGATGTCCGATCCGAGATGGAGATGGTTCACCAAAATAACTGGCCTTCAAGGGCGTCGAGCAAGCGGCAACCACGCAGGAGCTAAACCGCCACCATGTCAAGGACTCCCCACCAAAGAAAGGCAAGTGGGAGCAAAAGCGCAAGTTATTCTGCTTACAATTAAACTGCGACAAGCAATGTTGCACTATGTTGTTGGTGATAAACGTAGAAGAGACTCGCTCGTGCATTGGTAGGATCAACTTCATGCCCTGCACTATGTTACTTCAGGGGATTTTATGACTGCCTATTTAGAAAAAAAATTATTTTAAATTTGCGATAACAACAGAGCCTTGTCACTGACGAAGCCTAGCTGTTAATTAAGTTCTGATGTTTGAAGGTGAGCTTAGCTACTCTTGAGATATGACTCATTTGGGTAAACATAATCGCCAGCATCCTAGCAAACACCGATTTTGTCAGGATTTTCTTGCTCAACGCAGATTGTTGAGTTCACGCACGATTTGGCTCTTGAAATAGATAAGCTTAAAGTGGTTGACTGTATATTCTTGGACTGCAGAAAAGCAAATGATGGTGTTGCATATCACCCTCTGCGTAGTACATTTCATCCTATGAACTGAATGAATCGGTTTTGGCATTGTTATTACTATTGGTCCTATAGCTTTGTTCAAAAGTACTGTGTAGTTAACCGGACTATAGCGAATGAACGTGATTCCGTATACCTGCAGCTTTATTCGCATTTATTAATAACATCCAGGTGTGCTGATTCAGAAAAGTTTTTGGATGTTAAACAGTCTGTTAACGGCACCTTTACAAGAAAACCTTCATTCCAATTGGATAGGTATACCGTAAATTATGCTGCTGTGACAACGGCCGAGGAATATAAATACCTAGGAGTTTATTTAGGGAGTGGTTAGAGGTTAAATAGGCAGGTGCACACCGTAAAAGTTACGGCTGCATATGTTTTTGGCTTTCTGAGACGAAATTTCACTGAACCTCCATCTAACTGAAAAGAACAACCGTATTTCACTCATGTGCGCTCAATCTTGGAGTACGCATGTGTTTTCGTGGATCCCTACACCAAAGAGCTGGTTGATACGCTCGAAAACATACAGAATATGTCAGTGCGATTCGTATTAGGTAATTGGCACGCTCAACTTAGCATGAGAGAAAGTAAAAATAAACTGAAATGGCAGGACGTGAAAGATCACAGACGAAACCACAGTTTGAACTTTTTTCGTAATATCTATCATTCGAAAACTGTTGTAGAAGGGGAGAAGTATGTCCAAACGCCATTCTACATATCGCAAAGTGGGACCGCTAGCTTAAAGCAAATTATTAACTTTCCTTTAAAGGTGACGCCTTGCGCGATTCATTTTATTTTACATCAATACTGCAGTGTAATTATCTTCGACGTATGATTGTATTACCTGTTTATATTGACGATTTTCAGCGCGCTTTGTAGAATTATTTTGTTATTTTGTCTCATATTTAATGCTTAGTGTTATGTATCTCACTTCTGCAATGCATGCAAAGGCAAGCAGGCATCAAATAAATAAATAAATAAATAAATAAATAAATAAATAAATAAATAAATAAATAAATAAATAAATAAATAAATAAATAAATAAATAAATAAATAAATAAAACAATGAATAAATAAATGAATAAAAATAAATAAATAAATAAATAAATAAATAAAACAATGAATAAATAAATCAATAAAAATAAATAAATAAATAAATAAATAAATAAATAAATAAATAAATAAATAAATAAATAAATAAATAAAACTCCAGAGGGGCAAGTTTGCCTCCCACGGGTTGAGAACCCTACGCATTCAATCTTGACCAATAAAATATTTATTGCCCTATTCGTTGCAGTATGCAAGGTTTCCTGTATACATGCTACCATTGCTATGTTATTGGTTTGAAACAAATTATGTAACTCTAATTTTACGCCTTTCCTTGCGTGAACACAAAGGGATACAACTGCAGCCACCTGAAGCAGGGCGTCATTCGCGACGCGTCTAGAATTTTTTGAACGTAGTATGACATTAGAAGAAAATTAAGCTCTTTTGGACTATTAAGTGGTGTGGACGTATACTCATGAAAACAACATTAAAATATATTGAAAATGAAAGTACCTGTTCGCTCCTTCTTAGGATCAGCCCTGCGCAAGATCATCAGAAAAGTTGATCGAGTAGAAAATGTCTTTGCAAGAAAAATGGGCAAAAACTGGACATACTTTTTTGTGAAGGAGTTATATTAAATGCTCCTGAGTGTTTTGTTGAGAACCAAAACTCTTCGTAAAGGCATTCACGCCGGTTTTATATACATCAAAATTGGTCAAGCAACTGTTATAAAAATAGTTTATGTAGTCATAGCATGAAAGTGTTCCGGAATATTGCCCTAAAAGAAATTGGCTAAAAGCGGCGCAATTTATCTCTCTGAAATTCAACCCACTAAAGTATGCGCCTTCCGCCCCCCCCCCCCCCCTCCTCTTTCCCCGTTTATTACAGGTAAGCCGCCCCACAGAGGATATCAGGACCTGGACAATACATCTATTCATGCTCTACAAAGAACTGAATATTTTCTGTGTTCGGCAGTAAATGAGGCACAGCAATTAAAGGAATGACAATTTGTGAGCACTGTTTAATAAACAAATTTTGCTGTCCACTGAGGCTGGTAATTAAGCAAGGCTGCGCTGAAATCTTGAGGGCTGGTGGTTGCTCGCGAGCTCACTTTGATGTGGCTCCATTGGACCCAAAATGCTGGGTTTGTGCTGCTTCTGCACTGCGCGAATGAGTCATCTGCTTGCGCGACATGCAGTGACCGGCCTCAGTACAGCTAACGTACTGTGGCTGAACTCCAATGCCCGTAGGACGGCCGTATTTCCGGTAGCTGCAGTCCGGCTGGAGTCCGACGACCGCATCTCGGCTGTCCTCCGGCGGACGTACTTCGGCCGTACACGGGTGGCTTTGGAATGGCCGGAGCCCTACGGCTGGAATCTGGCCATATGACCGTAAGCCGGTCGACTGGCCGACGGACACTGGCCGTTGGACAGCCATGGGAGTACGGCCGTATACGGCCAAAAGGCCCACATTTGGACATGGGCCGAACATGGCTGCCGGAAAACGGCCGGACAGAAAATCACCGGCCAAAGTACACCGGCCTGTTTTAGGCCGAACAGTCCTGTGCTGCCCGGGGATTCCTTACGTGAACATTGGAGGCCACAGGCTTTAGCACATTGGCGTACTAAAAGTAAGATACCATGCATTGGTGTCAGCTTCCTTTAATTTTTGTAACTCTTAGCACATGACCAAGGTGCGCACAGGGCCGCTAGACGGGCGTGAGTGGTCGCGTGACGCTTTCACGTGGCATTCAGCAAGAACGCAGGGGGTAAACCAGTAGATGTGCTTGGTGAGTACACCACCTGTTTTCCCAGTCTTCGCGTGGGCTTGTAGCTAAATTGGTAAGACAACGGGCTCTCGCTTTGTTAGTCTGTTAGTTCCAGTTAGATTCCCGGCGGTGGCACTGAATTCTTTTATTTGTTCGCTGGAGTTTTCTGGTGACACCAATGGTCGCGAAAGAACCCTTGGGGGGTAGAGGTAATAAGCTTTGCTTTAAAAAACCACAAAACAAGCATCGAAACTGCATGTTGGATGATAGGGCGCCGGTGAACAATGGGAACTCTGCCCCCATGTGTTCTGGTAAGGATTAGGCTTGCAGCTGCTCTCGAAAGGGGAGGGGGGTTGACGTCATTCGAGGGTAGCGCATTCGTCAGGCTAGGAGGACCCAGCAGTTCTCGCCGAAGACACAGAGCGCATGCGTCAGAAGCCAGCATTTGCCGCCAGAGGAGCCGAGTGCAAGCGACCAGCCCACCGAGACAAGGAGGAACATTTCATACCCTCCCCCATCAGCGTGTGCAGTGGTTTACAACAGCTTCGCTGGACATCCACTTTTGTAGGGCGAGATTGCGTCCTTTTTTTAATATCTGGTGTAGCAAGCTGAGCGCAGTGACTTAGCTAACATCGCATCTTTAAACCTAAACATCTTCTCTCTCTCTCCCTCTGTCTATATTTCTCTCTCCGATGCGATGTACCACTTCTACTTCTATTACCATTGTCTTCCTTCGTTCGCATGTCGCTTATGTGCATACATATTTTGACTCCAGACGATAATGCCTATGGGCGCTGTGGCCGGGCACCTGAAATAAGTAAATATAAACAAATAGCGCGTGGTAGCCAAGCAGGAGCAGCAGCAGGTGCGCCATCCGCACTAGCAGAAGGCGACGACTCAGAAGAGCGTCCCGAAATGATACATTAAACGGCACCGCATCCACCGCACCCGTGTTTTATACAGTTACCAGCTCGGCGGTCTCTCTCCGGAACGCGAAATTTTCCACAGGTGAACGATGACGTCAGCATCAAAGTATCACTCGGCAGATTACGCAACGTATGGAAAGTTTCCGTTCCTCCACGTCACTCGCATTCTTCATGACCATACCGACAAAACAGAGTTTTCGTGCCACGCGACCAACCCCGGCTTTTCTGCGAAATGAGATTTTTAACGCTTTTGAGTTAATAAATAAACAAATCTGCCTGCATGTTTTACACCGTGTCTTCAGAGGTGTTTTCAATTTTTTGGCATATTATTATAAAAACCGGCAAGGAACCACCATACAAAAACGTTATTGAGTTTAAGCAGAGCTGCGTTGGCCTTGCACATACAGGAGGTTAAAGATCTTCGGAAATGCTGCCTTCACTCTCTTGAAACAAGCTTCGTTTCGGCGTCGTTGTGTGCTCTGCAAGCTGCGAATGTGCAAGGGATAGATGCTTTTTTTGTGTGTGTTTGCCTTGTGATGTATTCGTTTGGTCGGGCCCAGATGCGTGACTGAATGCAAAAACGCGTTTAAACATAAATTTCCTTGCGTGCTGGGCATCATTGAGTCACCTACTAACCCTCAGCCTATTACTAAGGTAGGAGAGTGAGGGGGTAGGCAAAAGCGTCAAAAAAAGACAAGGAGAAGAGAAGCGGACGAGGCTAGCGCTGATTCAAAAGTGTTTGGTTGTTGTTGAAAACACAGGGTATTCGTACGGTCGACTTCAACAACAACAAAAAGACAGAAATAGACAAACTGCCAAAGCAAAACGTCCCCCCCCCCCCCCCCCCCATAGGCCCTAAAACTCAATCTTGGCGTACCAAGAAAGGAAGCACTTCTGAGGCAATACACGACGAAAATAATGATAGAAAAAACAGAGAGGGCACTTCGCGCAGCAGTGCATGCATTCATGGTATATGGCACAGGCTAGACGGGAACTCGGAACACTTTATCGGTGGGCAGCATCGAAGTTTGGTATTGCAGCCGTCCCCCAACCTTATAATTTATCTGCGAAACTGGTGTGGATGCCTAGATGGAGCGCCTGGTTCTTCGAACACTAGGCTACAGGCGCATGCGCCGCCGTGTTGTACCAAGCGAGAGTAAGGCGACGTCCCTGTAAATGAACTCCCACGCCCATTAATCCGGGCGTTAACACAACGGCCGCTTTGTGCACGTAGCTCTTGTCTATCAGCTCGCATTGCCCTGCAGGAAAGACTACAGGGGACAAAGGGGACGTTATATTAACGCCCGCCCGGCTCAATGGGCATGGGCGTGCACTTACGGAGACGTCGTCTTACTCTCGCCTCGTACAACACTGCAGCGCATGCGCCTGTGGCCCAGTGTGGATATAACGCAGATGTTGTACCTAGACATGGAAATAAAATTTGCAGATAAATTTTAAAGCGTTTTACATTACAAGTACAAGTGTGTGTGTGTGGGGGGGGGGGTGCACTAACCAAACTTCGATAACGCTTACTGATAAACAGTTTCACTTCCTCTGTAGCACATGCCATACCATGAACGCAGTGCTACGGCGGTGCCATTCTGCGTTACTTTTTTTTTCATTTTCGTGCTATATTGCCCCAGGAATGGTCCCTTTGCAGGTACATCACGGCCGCGTTGAAGGGAAAGCGTGCATTCCAGAGGTTTACGAACTCTTCTTCTTTTTTGTTAAGGCTATTATTGCGTTTTCAACAACATTAAACAGTTGTAAGTTAGCGCTCGTCTCGTACGCTTCTTCGGTGCTCGTCTTTTTTAGCGCTGTTGCAACTATGCCATAATATAGGACGTTTGCTATGCCCGGATATCTAAGCAGAGTCTTGTCAAAACTAGCCGAACCAAATGTTTTAGCAAAACTAAATGCTAAAGTGCATGGCCAATTGGCACGCCAATAGCGTAACTAAGAAGAATAGATGCAGTGCATAATCAGTTTATTAGGTATGAGTATACCGTTTTAGAGAATGTTAGTGATGTTTAAAATAACTGCTGCTATAGCAAACTCCCACTTATAAGTTACAGCAAACTCCTAGTTATAGCTAACTACCACTTACAGACGTTTTTTACAGTTCGAGCTCTTCAGGCTGTCATGACAAAATACCTCAAGATATCAAGAAACAGCGATATCAGAGAGGTTCACTAGTCCAGCTTCTCGTGGCATCGTATTGCTTTCATGACCATGTGCTCAAAAATTTCGGGTTGTCCTGCAAAGTTATCTTGCAGATTTGAAAGGAACCTAAATCCTTGCTTTGTGTTGAGTATAACGGTTAAGAAGCTGTTGTACCAAAAACCGTGGAGGAGGACGCCATCAGTAACTCTATCGACAGCAACTTCACATCCCGAATTGCACTAAAACAAGTGGGATTTCTGCCTAGTTCTCTTGCAAAGTGAGTATGAACGAAATCTTTGTGTTTACAGAACACTGCTTTTTAAAACATGTTTACAAGCTCCTGTGAATGGCAGCCAGTCTCGTAAAAAGCTAAGTATGCTATAGTAAACGCCGGTGGCTTTGGCGATGCTCTCGGTTCAGCACTTCCTGATACAGCACGATATTGGCTCTGCACCTTTGACGGACTTTTGCTTGAGTGGCCAGTGGCCCGATATACAGTGTCAATGTTCACATTTAGAGTATGTGTAGATACGATTCGGTGAATACAAAGTCGTTTGATAGAGGGCGAGGTAAACCAACACCAAAATAATGTAAATGTGTTGGTGCTCTTATTAAGCGGAAAAAAGCAGATTGATTTGCCTTAATTAGCATCAACAAATAATAACCTGATGCTCTGTATCATCTAGAAAAACATTAAACGCGGTGGATGCTGCCCGAAAACAAGGTGACAAGTATTGCATAACTTGCAGTCTTCAGGTCTTTACTGAACACGGAGCTTTAAAATATTTGAGGCTTTGGTAGGTCTGACTTCTTTACAGTTTTTCTTTCGGTCTAAAATAAATTATTATTATTAATATTATTATTATTATTATTATTATTATTATTATTATTATTATTATTATTATTATTATTATTATTATTATTATCCCCTCAACCTCCGACAACCCCTCGCCCTCCGACACGCCTCGAGACACCGAGACCAGCCCTGTTTGCCCTACGCCGCCAGCTCGTCAATCCCCGTC
This sequence comes from Haemaphysalis longicornis, assembly GCF_048455015.1. Classification (NCBI taxonomy): domain Eukaryota; kingdom Metazoa; phylum Arthropoda; class Arachnida; order Ixodida; family Ixodidae; genus Haemaphysalis; species Haemaphysalis longicornis. The sequence goes on from NW_027526203.1 coordinate 319,801,395, forward strand.
GGAGCAACGCGTTGACGATCCTGCCCGACCCCCTTTGGCAACAATTGCCACAAAGGGTGAAAAGAATACAAAGAAGGGAAACAAGCCTGCATTCCTTGGAGCCATGGAGTCGTGTGCATTGTCGGTGGTTGAGCAGCCGCAGCGTCAAAGGGCACTATTTGTTTCAAAGTTGAGCCCTGACACTGCCACTGCTGACCTGAAGAAGCACATCGAATCTCAAAATATTTGTCCCCTTTCCTGCCGGCGGCTGAAAACAAAATATTTGTCGTACTCCTCATTCTACGTCATGGTTGACGAAGAAAACATTAAGCGTCTGAACGACCACTCAATGTGGCCGCGTGGCTGCATTTTCAAGCCATTCCGTGGGATTCTACATGATGATATGCTCCATCCTTCAGAGTCTGTAATTGACAGTGAAGGTGTGTAATTTGGACATCTTTTACCAAAAACGCTCGTGGTCTATGAACTAAGCCAACTGAATTTTTCGCTAATGTTATTTCGTCTTCGTTTCCTGTCATTGTGATTACCGAAACTTGGCTGTGCGATGAGATTCCCTCATCAGACTATTTTCCACCAAGTTACAACACTTTCCGCAGTGATCGTGACTTCAGTGCAACCAAACAAAAAGGTGGTGGCGTACTTATGGCTGTAGATAATTCTCTGAGATCTGTTCACCGAAGTGACATTGAAACTGTTCCTGAATCAATATGGGTCGAAATTAGCCTTGATCGCTGCGAAAAATTGTTGATTGGGTCCTTCTATGTGCCGCCTAGCATTACCCCAATCTCTTTTAATGACATCATCTCTTCCATTGAAAGTGTCATAGCTTCACATAGGAAGCACAGGATTGTTGTTATTGGTGATTTTAATACCCCTGGTATCGACTCGAGAACACTTAACTATTCTCATTACCATCAATACATAGAGAATAAGTGCGGCCTGGTATTAGATTTTCTTGCTTTTAATTCCCTTCAACAACATAATTCTATTGCCAATCCTTGCGGTAACATATTAGATCTGTGTATTTCAAACAATCAGCCTATTGAAGTGTCACTCTCTGACGTTTTTCTTGTTCGTCCCGGTAAATTTCACCCACCACTTAAACTAACACTCTCTCTGTCAGGGGAAAAGCAGAGCTTTCAAAATTACATCAACAAATCGCCCAGATTTGCTTTCAAAAAAGTTGACTACGTTGGCTTACACCATGACTTATCCTCCATTGACTGGTCTGGTAACTGAAAAAACCAATGTTGATGATCAAGTAGATCAGCTTACGGAACTTATCTTAAGCAGTATGCGCAAATATATTCCACAATATACTCCTAAACTCCATAAATATCCCCCCTGGTTCTTGTCTGAACTTATAAGTGCTCTAAAGCATAAAGATCGCGCACACAGAAAGCTTAAAAGCACTCCATCTCTCGAGCGCAAGGAAGATTTCCGATGCTTTCGAACTCTTTGTAAACGCCTATATAAACGGGATCACAGTTCATATATTGCACACTTAGAAAAAAGCGCCTCTGACAGGCCGGCTGAGTTCTGGAAGTATGTATGCAAACGGTCTAACAAAAGTGAAGAGCCTTTAATACTACTGGACTCCAATGGAACAGAACTACAAGCCGTCGCTGACTGTTTTGCCACGCAGTTCTCTTCCGTTTATAAAGCCTCTGACTCTAGCACTACTATCGAACAACACTTGGAAATCAACACACCCAATGCTCTGTCGCTAGATGAAAATCTCATCAGCGAATGCATTAAGCGCTTGAAACCATCATTATCATGTGGTCCAGATGGTATCCCCTCAGCCATACTAAAAGCTTATAGCAGTATATTGGTCCCAGTACTGACTAGCATATTTAATAACTGTCTGATTACTTCCACATTTCCTAGCATGTGGAAAATTGCTCGTGTTTTTCCAGTATCTAAGTCTGGCTCTAAAACTGATGTCTCGAATTATCGACCGATTTCTCATCTCTGTGCCATGTCAAAGATTTTTGAGCTGGCCCTTCACCACATACTGTCTTTTAATGCGAAAAACTCATTGAATAATAATCAACATGGATTTGTCCCTGGCCGCTCAACCGTCACTAATCTTGCCAGTTTCATGACTCAAATATCTACACCTGTATTCCAGAGAGGCCAGGTCGACACCATTTACTGTGACCTCAGCAAAGCGTTCGATGTAGTCAGTCACTCAATGCTTATGGTTAAACTTGCTCATTTTGATGTTGACACCGCTGTTGTGAATCTATTGCATAGCTACCTTCGTGACAGATCATGTTATGTTGCCGTCAATGGCCAAACGTCCTCCTTTTACAAAGTGACCAGTGGTGTACCTCAGGGTTCGGTATTAGGCCCACTCCTCTTTTTAATCTATGTTAACGACGTTTCTTCTGCCATTCGCAATTCTTCTTTCCTTTTGTATGCAGATGATATAAAGATATTTAGGGAAATTCATTCATTTAACGACTGTCGCTTGTTGCAGTCTGATTTGTGTTCTTTTTCAGAATGGTGTAAAAACAATAACCTTTCTCTCAATATTTCAAAGACAAAAGTCACGAGTTTCACTCGCAAATCATCTAGCGTATCTTTTTTATACTCTGTCAATTCTGTGTCTTTATGTAGGGTTTGTGAGATCAATGATCTCGGCGTTCTCTTTGATAGCACCTTGCATTTTTCAGCTCATACTAAGCGTGTTGCTATGCGGGGTCTTCGTTCTCTCGGCTGTGTTTGTAGAATATCGAGAGAATTCAATTCTCCTATGCCACTATGCCACCTATAATTTTTATTTTCTTGACCTTGATGTTTTTGATGGGTCACAGTCATCGTTTTCCTCCAAGGTTTCTACCGTTATAAGATGAGCAAATTGCACATGTGCAATTTGCTCTATCCTTCTTTTTTAGTTTATCTGGCGCATTGTTGTATGTATGTATGTATGTATGTATGTATGTATGTATGTATGTATGTATGTATGTATGTATGTATGTATGTATGTATGTATGTATGTATGTATGTATGTATGTATGTATGTATGTATGTATGTATGCATGTATGTATGTAAGCATATTATCTGACTTTTCGTCATTATCATTAGGTATTTCTCATACTGTGTTAATCTACTTTTGTCATGTCGTCCTAATATTTCTGTACTCATTGTGTCTCTTATAGTTTTATTCTGAACAGTCATCTTGTTCTATTGCGTTATTCATAGTTTTTTGTTTCTTTTTTTTTGTGCGCCAGCATCAAGACCTCGGTTGTTCCTGGGCACGCTAAATAAATGATTGATTGATTGATTGATTATAATATTTTGGCCTGACCCTGATAAGTTAATGTTGTCAGTCACTTTCAATTGGAAAGCCTTAGATGACAATGTAGGTCAGAAATCACGCACAACCGATAGACAGCAAGCAAAACCACCGACGGCACACAAAGAATAAAAGCAAGGTAATTGAGTCGAAAATAAGCTTTGTGGGGCCCTTATAACTTTCTAAGAATGTGAAGGTAAAGATCTAGTTGGACCTACAGTTACTCTGCTGTTGCACTTTCTGCTCAAATTTAGGCCGCGCCCGTCACCACTTGACCAGCCCTCTGGACTGAACCCTCCGAGAGAGGGAGAAAGAGAGCGAGAAGATGTTTATTGCCTTGGATAGGTGCTACTCCGCCCCGCTGGGGTAAGGCATGTACGTAGGCATTGGCCCGCTCCACAACTCGTTCAGCTCGCTTACCATCGCTAGGAGTCTCCTGTTGAGCTGGTGTTGAACTTTTTGTCAAATGGACCGGCCGCGCCTGTCGCCAGGGATGCCAGGCTCTCGCCGAGCAACACGCCAAATGTTCGAGCCACATAGCCCAAAAGTAGCCCAATGTCGACCAAGAGAAGTAGCCCAAACAGCGAAATCAGAGAAGTTTACACAATTCATTTGTAACGTTTATTCAGATGTCTGCTGCGAGCACTTCGAAATATTTACAGAATGAGTGCAAGTTAAAAAAAACATAACACTACTCGTTTGAAAAAAAAAGAAAGCTGATTACATTGAGTACATTGCGAAAACAAATTGAGGGTGAATTGAGGGTGAACCGCTTCAAAAAGATGAACAAAGGTGAACGAATTGAACAAATACAAAGAACAAAATTGAACAAATACAAAGGTGAACAAATTGAGGGGGAACCGCTTCAAAAAGATGTCGGATGGTGTGCGGTGCTTACAACACTTGCCTTTCGTGTTACTCCAAGCTCTACATGCAAGAGGTTTTCCGACGTATTTAGGGACATCATGTTCCGCAAGTCTGTTTTTGTTACAGTTACTTGACTAAAAGCTCGTTCAACAGCAGCATTTCGAATTGGAAGCGTAAGTGGTGAAATGGCTATTTGCGACAGCAGCGGGAAAATTCGGATACTAGCACTCTTTTAGGGGCGAAGACCCCTAGGGACTCGGGCTGTCAGCGTCTCTTGTCATCGTCGTCGTCTCATGTCGTCGTAGTATCATGTAGTCACGTTACTAAAACACCGAAACACTCGTTTTCTAAAGCCTAACGCTAGAATGTAACGCGTACTAAAAGAACACACCGGTACACTCGTTTTCCAATGCATTGCGCTAAACGATTAGTGCTTCAAAGACACGAGACTTACAGCAAGGCTGTATACCTCTACCCCCCAACGGTTTCATTTCCGTAGGCAAAAACGCTAAGGCGCCAAGAATACACTTATACACTGCATGCTTCGCCCCTCCCCGGTTTCCCGTTACGGTTCTATCTCCGCGGCCAAAAACGCCAAGGCGCCAAGAATAAATACCCTTATACACTGCATGCTTCGCCCCTCCCCAGATTTCACGTTAGTGGAGATGGCACGGGATTTTTTGGCACGCTAGACATTCTTCCAAAAAATGGTGACGCAGTCTTCACGGAAGTCATCAAGCCTACATTGCAGCAAGCAATATTCTGACTCCATTGCAGAAATGTTTGACGTCGGAATGACCTTCCCGAAAGCCTTGAACAGAGCAGCGAAAGAGAATTTACTAATGTTGCAATGCAAAAATGTGAAGGTCACCTGACAGTTTCAGATTGGATGGAAGGCGCTTCAAAATGCTTTTCCCACTTGCGATCATAAATGAACAGCCCTGCTCAAGATTGATGGTCTTCTTCTCCTAGTTGGGGGAATTCTTTTTCTAGGCGTCACGGGAAACACTTCCCCGTTAGCAGGCTCGAACATGCATTAAGAGAGAGAGAGAAATAATTATTTATTGGAGAGTTTAGCTCCAACCCAAACAGGAGCTGGCTACTCCAGGCATTGGAGTATACAAAAGGTACAATACTTGCCCTAAGGAACCACAAGGGGTTATATTAAGTACATTGAGACAGCAGCGGTCCTTACAGCAGTGGAATAAAGTTTAAAAAAAAAAGAAACAAGAGAACTATACACATCTATATACAGACGACATCCACGACGCGACACAGATAGTTTCGCCAATATACATAACACCCTTGGGTGTTTCCACACCCATTTCAGAGCGTTTCAGAGGAAAGTGCACTTATTTAATAGTGTTCACACATCTTCGTCATTTGAAAAAAATCCCTTAAGGCAAGGAAGGCTTTCGTTTGGTTGCGTACATTGTCCCACGGACCCAACAGTTTCGGCAAGGATAGGGGTGTCCGAGATAGCAGGTTAAGCTTATCACTTAGTTTTTTCCGATCGGTCGCATATAGAGGGCACTCAAGCAGGACATGATGTACATCTTCAGTTTGGTGTCCACAAGCACAGCAGGTGTCATCAGCGAATCGAATACGGTAAAGAAATTTCTTGGTGTAGGCCACGTCAAGGCGAAGGCGATGTATTAACGTGTCGACGGAACGACCCAGGTGAGACGCACACGGGTATGTAAGGTACGGGTCCACTTGGTATAACAGCGATGAACGATATTTATCGGTCAACCTGGTTTCCGAAGTAATGTGTGTCCTTAGTTTTTAAATGGCTCTCCAAGTTGGCTCTTCCACTAGCCCCCCCAAAAAAGCCAAATAGCCAACCAGCATTTCTCCCGCCAACCACAAAACAAGTAGCGCAATGTGGCTATTTATAGCCCAACCTGTGCAGCACCTTTATAAGCTCCTTGCGCTCGCTAGTCGTCACCATTTTCCGGCGCGCGTTGCATGGCCCTTTCTCAGAGCCATTTTCCGACCCTTCTCACGCACTGCTGGTTCTCTTTCCTGGCGCGCGATCCTCGGCTCACGCTCTCCAGATCGCGTGACGACGACATTTCTGGGTTACCTATTTTCTGAACATCACAGCGCGCCTGCTGGAAACATTGAGATCTAAGGCTTTCGCCTTAAAAATGCCACCACATTTTTTTTTATTTTTTACACGCGCGCAAAGGCACACACACGCGCGCGCCCTTGCAAAAACTTGGGTGAGGCAACCACCAGATGCATTTGAAAGCAGCGCTGTGTGCAGACACCCACCCGCTCAGATTGAAGGAGCATTTGTTGCCAGTATATGTGAAAGAGTAAAGCGTGTATTGGAGCCGAACAAAATAAAACAGGGGAGCCGTTTACGCAAATTTTATGCACCCCGATAGGCGGGATTTAAAATTGGCATGAACAATGGAATCGTGGAGGCCGTTTTGGGCAACTAGGGGAACGAGTGCGCTAAGGGGTCTCTTTTTTCCCCTTTTTTGAAATATATCAGTTGCCAGAGAAAAAGAAATGCGAACTAGCTCGCTGCATGCAGCTCCGAAGTACTGGCGCCGACCAATCCTGCCCTTTGCCTTCGTATGTGATTTACAGTGAAGCCATTGCGAAGAGGCGTCGGCGATGGCATAGAAGCGAGGTATGCAGCAAAGCTGTCGTTATGAAATATGTTCTGTAGAAGTTGGGCGTGAATTTTCGGTGAAAAATACACAGAGGTCGACACAGGTAGGGAGTACTGATTTTGTGTTAGAATTTAAAGCGAAACAGATCAGTGAGAAGGGGTAGACTAGTTTTATGCGAGTGTTATAAGTCAAATCGTAAAGTGAAACAGGCCTGATTACTTCCAAAGCACAGTGTAAAAGGAAGTGACGGTACCCTAGCCATGAACCTATCGCTTTGTTTCTACACAGAGCAAAAATTGCCTTTGTCACATGTAATAACCTTTGCATTTGGTTCACTCGCAAGCATCATGATTAGAGGACTGATTTTGAGCCATCAACAAGAGCGTTTACGGCGCCAAAAATAGGCAGACAAAACAACGTTTTAGGCCTCCAACATTGGAAATATAGGCACCATAAATGTTTATGCAAATGCAAATAATTTCCAACGAAGACGTACGCGACCTGTATCTACGGCAGGAAATCCAGAAATGTTATTCTTTATGATGGCACAAAGGTGCCAACAGTTGAACATCGCCGTTAGGTTGTTGCATAAAACTGCTGGACGAATGGCGATCCATTGGCTTAATTCAACGCGCACACTGCTCACATTCATGTTCAATAGCCGCTGTCGCTTGCTCGAGGGTCGCATAGAGTGAAACAGGCACGAAAAAGAATACTTGAGAGCTGGGAATACTGATTAAAAAAGCGCTACTATATGTCTGCCTAACGCCATTTAAATACGACACAACATTACGACACAATACGACACAATACGACACAAAATACGACACAAAATACGACACAAAATACGACACAATACGACACAACATGCCTAACGCCATTTAAATACGACACAACGACACAACATAGGCGCCGAAGAGATACAAATAATCAACTGGAAAGACGACGATGTATCAGAAAATGAACATGCTCTTACATGAATACTGTTACAACTCTAGCAATTTTCTAATACAGAATGATATAACCCAATTCTGCAGGCAAGGCATCTCCACACTGCCAAGTACACTTCCACACATTTGGAGAGCATTTTTCAAAAGGTGTTTCGCAGTCGAGCAGATTCTTGATGGAAAATCGCGTTTAGAGCCCGTCGGCAGTGTGAAGTTTAAGGGGTAAGGAAATGCGGCTGCACAGTGATGTTTCGTCTTGCCGTCTCCATATAGGGGTTTTCTGCCAACAAAAGCTTGTTCAATGCTTAACCGGTGCTTTGAAAATAAATTGGGTTTTGAGTATACTTCTAGAGACAAGGATGCAACTGCGCATGTTTGAAGAAATATATTTGGAGAGCACGCGGAACATAGCCTAAAAATCACTGTGAAAATTGCGGAACAAATAGCAAACCACCACCACCTCCAGATTTTCGGATTCGAAATTGTTCCCCATGTCACTGAGAATGAGCGTCCCATTCCACTGCTGCCGGCGGTTGTTTTCCGGGATTTTGTTGAACTAGAGGACTAGGTTGAACCCCACAGAGTGCCAAACATTCAATTCTAGCTGCCCGCTAACATGAATAACGAGATAAAAGTGCCCTCGAAAGTGAAAGTTGAAGCTAAATAATGGTCATATAGGCGCCGAATTTGAAAATAGGCATTTATAGCCATTTAGAGGCATTTACGCACAAACGGCAAAAGGGGCAATTATAGGCACTATAATAACAACACAAAGGCCCTTCTTAGCCTCTAACTCACGCTTATATATCACAGTGGGGTGATAGGATCTCAACCAACAAAATCGGAATTTGCCTAAAATACGGTCTCTACTTGTGATATATGCCCCTGATCGCATTTGTTTCCGAATGTGCTTAGGTGTCCGCACTGCTTCCATAACATACTGTTTACTCATTTATATCATTAATAAGACGGCAGCAGCCCTGAAGGGCAACGCAGCTGTCTTGGGGGCTATGTGGCGCCCAAGGACGGAACCAAACGAAACGAAACACGAACATGTAAACATGCACTCGAACGGACGATGCTCAAGGTATTAACTTAATGAGCCATGGTCATGTTCGAAGTTCTGGTTCATTTGTGAGCTCCAATGACCGCTCTTCGTTTAACGCATTTTGTTACAACATTTTGGCCTTGGCCACGAGAATATTGGCTTGTCGAAATTGCGGATGTAAAGGTGCCCTCTCGTACTTTGGCAAAAAGAAAGATTGGCGCGTCGCTGTAAGCGGCATGAAGTAGCGCTTAGGTTTGTCATTTCCTTAATGTGGCGGCCCAATTACTTAATCGATCCACGGGTTAGACAAACTGGCGCAATTCGACAATCCCGCACGGAATCAATAAAGCAGGCTTTTCCACTAATACACATAAGTGGTGTGCACTGAACGACTAGCGATAGCGGGCGCCATTCCCTTCCGTGCTCGTTACAGGCTGAGGCACCAACGCCTCTTTGCCGACACCACGGCTTCACCAGGTCTGTAGCGCAGCGCCTCGGTCGCGTATTCACCCGGAAGCGATTGGTCGTATAAGGCCGGGTCGTATATGAATCGACCGTTAGGGCCGCGCTTCGGACACGCGTGTTCAGATAGTGGCCCGTAACAACCGCTCTTTCCACCCTCAGGGACGCTAGTGGGAATGCAGCACGAGCTTCGGGATTCTTCGGCGCTTTGCTACAACGCTTACCTCGGTTAGACTCTGTAGTTGCATATGAAACGCCTTCGTTCTCCTCCTCCCTGCTCATGCCGGCCCGTAAACATGCTTACGCGACTGCGCCCCTGATTGCAGAGTGCTTTCTCCAGCTCATCAGCAGCTCCGGTGTAACTTGGTATCCTTTCTCAATCCCAAGGGGCCGATGCAAGCCTTCGTGGTGAAGTATTGCGAGGTTATATCCCTTGCCAAGCATTCTTTTTAGTGTAGCTCAAGGTCAAAGCAATTACATTTTCGCAATGCAACTTGAATTTAAAAAATCTGGCGTTATATGATGACCATGTCATTCAACTGGTGCAGCCTTTTCAACCGAAGAAATGGTTTCATTTAATTAATTTTAAGCGCGGTCAATCCGAATAGTTGTTCGGCCGTGGTCTGGAGCGTCCTAATTCTATTTTTGGTATTTAAATTTTAGTGTTTTCAACCAACGGTACTACAGTCTCTTAAAAATGTTTGTGTTTCTTTTCTCTGTGGAGTTGTGCTTACATACATGTTTTAGAGCCCTCATTTCAGTAATGCCGGTAGTTAAGACGAAAAACTTGACCAGTAACTTTCTCCAGCTGTAATGCTCCCTATATATCAGATGAAATTCACAAGTAAGAACAAAATAGTAAAGGGGCCATGAATACGAGATACAACTGTTAAATATGAAAGAACACACCTTCACTAATCCGCTCAACTCAGATCCAGCCCCGAAAGACGCTTTTTACCCGACAAGAAGATACGAAATATTGAAAAACTTTCAAATTTTCTCTTACAAGTCCTCAGCAGTGATGAAACAAGGAAATTCTAATACAGAGTTATCAGTGCATTAGCTGCACGCAGCATTCAAACTAGTGGTACGATCAAAGGAAACCGCAGGCACCACTGCAATAGCGCAGTAAAGTCTCTTGGCGGTGGCTGGGGTAAACGGCCACCAATAAGCTTAGCAAGTCTACGTGATGTCACTGGGGCTGGACGAGAAAGTGACTGGTCAATGGAAGTTTATGTTAAAATTGGCAGTATTGTTATTCGGTCAATAGAGTTCTTTGAATAAAATAAACCAAACCTTTAGTTTGTCTTCATGGCCCCTTTCAGTATTAAATAGCTCAAAAGATTTTCTGCATGCATTCTAAATAAAAAAGACCGTATATCCAGACAAAGCAACCACCGTTCTCGAGATTTTCTTTTCCGCAAATAAAGCAGGTTACTTTAGACCAACATCTATTTCGCTTATACTGTCAAAAGGTTTCGAAAAAAATAATACATTCCCGTTTGAGTGCGTTATTGATGAACCATTCACTTCTTTCGCCTGATCAATACGGTTTTCGTAAAGGCAAATCTACCGAATTAGCCCTGATAATAAAAAAAGAGTTCACTTTAGATGTATTTGAACGAAAGGCTGTCGCACTGGAGTTGTATATAGATTTCTCTAAAGCATTTGATTGCGTAACTCATAAAATACTACTGTACAAATCAGAAGAATAGCGTGTACGTGTGGAAGGCAAACGAACTTCTGGAGCCCTATTTTAAATATCGGATTCCATATGTACGCCACGAACGTGTACACTGAAAAAAAAAAACGTGGGACCACCGTTGTACCTCATGGTGGCACTCTTGTCCCCCTCCTATTCCTGATATATCTAAAAGACATTATCAACCTTCGGATGAAACCCTTTCAATAGCTTATGCGGATGATGCATCAATGATTTTGCGTGGGGTAGACCAAGATAGCCTAATATACAGGGCCAATAAAAGTTTAGAGCAGATCTCTAAATGGTGTGAAGTTAACTTTTTCAAAATTAATACAAAAAATTACTGTACCGAGAAAAGAATACAGCCTTAAACATAAGATCAAGGTTATATTTAAACACAGATAACATTGAAATAGTTAATCATGTTAAAACGCTCGGCGTTACATTTTCTGAAAATGTCACACGGGATTGGCCGGTTGGATACGTATGAAGGTAAATTAAACAGAGTTCCTGGACTGCTAAATAGGAATCGCCACTTTTTTCCTTTGGCCGTAGAACGAGCTTTGTATAACAGACTATTTTTACCCACGCTTAATTACTCTATTTAGTTTGGCCAACTACTTAAAAAAACATGAATAAACTAGCAGTATGTCAAAAACGAGTGATACGAATTGTAGCTAACTCCGCCTACAATTCTAATTCACAAAACATTTTTTCCGCTCATACAATATTACTAGTCGAATACCTTTGCAAGTTTCGTCTGTATTGTACGTATCGGACATATATTCGTACGCGGAATAAGCAGTTCATGAATTTATTTAATCTTGTCAAAATACCCGAGTACAATACCCATGGATTCAGCGTTTTTGATTGATTTTTGGGTTTAACGCGCCGACACAACGCAGGCGATGAGGCGCGCCGTAGTGGAGGGCTCCGGATTAATTTTGAACACCTGGGGATCTTTAACGTGCGCCGAAATCTCGTACACACGGGTGGTTTTGCTTTTCGCCTCCGTCAGAAAAGCGGCCGCCGCGGCCGGGAATCGAACCTGCAACCTCGTGCTCAGGATTCAGCGTTTTTGCCGGACACCCTATTGGTCGCAGTTATAATCTCATAACATATTTCAGTGCTTCTAAATAATCTCTCGTCGTCGGATATTCACATTTCCCCGCCGTCGACTCGTATGCTGCTTACGCATTTTCTTTCTGTTTACTTATCCCAGAATAAGTGAAGCAGTGTTTTTCTCTTTATTTTATTTAACAATACTGCAGGCCACGAATAGGCCTAAGCAGGATCGGTGGAGTTACATTGTGTTAAGACCAATTAAACTATTTCTAGCGGGTAGAAATCATGTAAACAAGGCAGCACGAACTGATTTGAAACATATGTGAGAACTTTTTTTTTGAAATCAAATATTTCACCAGTACATTTCAACATTCTACTGGATGAAAGAATTTTGGGGGGAAAATTATTCCAGTCGGTTATAGTCCAGCGAAAAAATGAATACTTAAATCTGTTAGTGCGCACTGAGATAGGCGTTGTAGTTGCACTGAGAGGTTTTGGAGTCTTGTGCTCTTTTCTTGTTTTCTTCTCTCCTTTTTACCCCTATATCATTTTTATTAAATGAAACGTGTAAAATGCTGATACGTTATGTGGGTTAAATGCTCATTCTTTACTCACAAGCATATGTTGAACTAATTCTTTGAGATGTGTTCAACTTACTTTTCTCTGTTATTATATTTTGTATATGTGTATGTATGTGTGTGCATGCATTTGTATGGATATCTATATGGGTATGTAAAAGTATAAATGTATGTATGTATTGCATTGCCCACAGTTTTCCGAAAATCTGTTATTTATGACGTTATTTACTTTATATTCACTAGTAACTTGCACTTTTTGTTTTATTTTCTTGTTTTTTTCTAAGTAGGAAAATACGTTTCGTATAAAACTGTGTGTACTCCAGATACTGTGTCAAAGCTATTGCATATTTCAAAAATATACCGGGCAAAATAAAATGAGGGTCTTGGGCTCCGTCAAGCTGCAAACGTGCAGCTTTTCCACTTTTCTTCCCTCTCTCTGAAGAGAAAAATACAGATCTGATTTTGATTTGATTTTTGATTTTGATGTCGCTTTATTGCCCATCGACAACTGCGGCATTGGTGCTCCGCTGAATTTTCAGTGAGGAGATCCGACTTGGTCGCTCAGAGCCCGAGGCATTGTGCTCATAAGCGTGACGACGTGGGATCATTTGCTGGCCGCATGCGGAGGTTGTTTTTCTAATGGAGGCAAAAAACAAATGCTGGGTTGCCTGAATGTATCCTGTCTGCCACCGGAAATGCTTTTCAATACATTTACGTGTGCCTGCAGTGTTCAATCGGGAATTTTTTCAAACCGGCGTTGATCTTCGATAATCCTACATAACCGTCACAAGCGCCCTTCCTTTGTCCCTGTGACATGCTGGCGCGCTGGCAAGCAGACACGTTCATGCAGCCGTGTTCCTGAATACGTGCCCCCTAGTGTTTAAAGAGGTCCTGAAAAATGTTTGCCAATACATAGTTGTGCACATTTTCAGATAAATCAATGTTCTAGTAATCACCTCTTCAAAAATTTTGTTAAAGCGATGAGTATATTAGTGAAGCCATTCCAAATCAAAAGAGCGCATTTTCGTTCGCGGAGCATTTCTCCCTCGTTTGGCCTTTCTCCTCGCCCAGCGCTACCGCTCCGTATGATGCCTTGCTTCTTGGTGACGTCTGCAACAACATCTGGTTACTCGCGTCTGCTACTGCGATAGCAGCGCCGCAAGCATCGCTTTCGTAGGGGGCATCTGACTTTCTGTGTTCCGTTTGGACCATTTTAGAGCGCAAGCTCTTAAAGGTCCGCTCCTGTGGTCTCGCGGGAGATCGGTCCTCGGTCCTTGGCCCTCGATGTTAATGAGCGAACGAAGAGGACACCGAAGGTAGGCAAAGATAGAGCAAGCAAGAATGGAGGAGGAAAGGAAAGTGCGAGGGAAATGGCAGTATGCCGTGGGTGCGCAAGACATGTGTGGAAAAAAAAAATCAGCAGTGGCTTAGCTCGGCTATGCCAGGATATACCGAGCGTGAGCTAAGGTTCAGCTGGTTGTTGTTAGCTTTCCTGGTTGTCTAGGATAAGCTTGATTATCATGCTTACTGCTTCTTCAATGACGCACACACGCTATACGCATTATGTGACACATGTATATTTATAAAGCGGCTCCGGCGCCACGTCACCAATCGCCCCAGACCTAAGCTGGTTCCACAGGCGCACGCCGGTGTTGCTGCGACGCACAAGCCATCGCTTCCACACCCGGCCACCCCTCACAAGATCATCCAGTGGGCTGGGCCGCCAAGTGCGGAACGGAGGTTGGTGAAGACGCTGGGCGCGTGGAGTGTGTGAGAGACGCCGGGCAGCGAGCAACGTTCTGTGCGCCGTGTGACATTACTGCTCCTCCCAGTAATATTTTTCAAACTGATGCCAACAGTGACCAATGTCATGACCACTATTGGCGTAGCACGCATGCGGGAAACCATGTTTGTACGCCGCCAAGCGTCTTTTGTTGCTAAGGCGACGCTGCAAAATCGTGTGTCCCTGGTTACGTCAGGCTCCACGAGGTGACGGTACTTGTACGTGCTGGCGCCCGATAAAGCACAGCACACGAAACAGCAAGGGCTGTTTCAAACGCGTGCAACTTCGTCGTGATGAATCAAGTCGCGCGCGTATGCTAGTGAGAACTGATCGCCCCTTCAAGGTCTGTCACCTTTTTAAGAACAACAGAAATATTGTTGCGGAAATTTTTCCCATTCAAAGCCAAAGTCAAGTGATTTGTTCAAAGGGCGCTTGCGATTCGCCAGCGCTCGTGCCGACTGATGAGTGTAAGCACGCACGGCTCGGGAGCCGGCCGTCCTCACATGCAGTAGCTGCTACGCTACCATCGTATCTCAATCGGAATACGCGGGAATCATTTCTTCAAAACCATTAGTTTCTTTTTTATTCAACCAGGAATTAGAGAGCACCTTTGTCGACATCCGTGGTCGTTGGCGACGGCAGCGTCGGCCTCTTGTGCACCGTGTCGCTTTGGTTCGCACACAATGTGAATGCGATTAACAATTAATCGGTTGACGCCACGGCCGAGAATAGGGTTGAAACGGGACAGACGACGCACGCGTGTGTTTTTTTTTTCTCTGCGAGATGTGGGCGCAATGTGGGCAAGACGCGAGGCACAGCGGGCACAGAAATGGCAGTTTCCAATGTTGCCAATCGAAGAAATCACCCGCTAAACTTTTCAGTGAATACCATGTTTATTCGTGAATCTATCAACCCATCCACCCAACTTCACCATATTTGCTGCCTTGTTGGCGAGTAGATCTTTTCAAGCGAAGCTTGTGTTGGCTGACGCGCTGTCCGTGGTGGCGCACGACAAAACGCGTTGCGGCAAAGCCAGCGTTATCCACGAGCTCTGCGGCTGCAGCTGTTCGCACCTGGAGCGGGAGCACGCGCACACACGTGTCGCGTTATACAAAGACACACACAGCGTCTTCGCTCGCGTCACGCCACATCGCAGGTGCGGTCGCTCGCTCACTTCGGGCAGTTCATCTTCTAGCGTAGCATGGGTATGCCGTGCGCGGCTCGCTCCGCGGAAGAGCGGGCAGCTATTGAAGAACGTAAATGTTCCCGATAATCGCAGAAGGGTCTACAGTAACTTATACCAAACATTGGCGTTCAGGCGAAGCTCAGCAAAATGAAAGGGATTTGTTTTGGTTGATCGATGGTTTTGCGTTTTCATTCCGGTCTTTAGGTTTCGATTTTGGCAGAAGGGTTTTCATTTTCTTTTTGCGGTCATTACGTTTCAAATCTGGCCGTTTTTGTTTTCACTGAGGTCAAACTTCGCGTGCGCCCCTGTTTCCGGAAAGAAGGAATTCGTTAACTTTAACTGGTGAAGCAGAAAGAAAGCTTATGCCAGATGTGTGTGGCACGACAGTGCTCTTGAATGGCTTGGGATGAATGCCACTGAGCGGCATGCTATGCAGGGAAACAAGCACATCCAGCAAACGGTGTACTGGTGCGGTGCCTGGTCCAGCAAAACCTAATCATCCGAGCAGTCAACGACAACAGCCCGCGTTCGCAAGGAAAGCATTAAACTTCATGGAGGAGAAGGAGGAGCAGAACTTTATTAACAGTGAAGTCGAGCGTGATCGTGGGCGGGGCCCTCAGTCCAGGACTCCGTTGGTGCGGCCTGCCGTCTTCGCCCCTTCACCGAGCCAAAGCTGCTTACTCCGGTCTGAGCTGGCAAGCTCACTCTCCCACTGCTCGTGAGTTGCGTTAGGGATTGGATGAATATCTGGGTTTGACTGGCATGCCCAAATCATATGTTAGAGCGTAGCTGGGCTGCCGCAGTGTCGGCACAGGGGATAGTATAATGTGGGGTGGATGGCGTGTAGCCGCGTGGGGTGTGGAAATGTGTTAGTTTGAAGCCTTCGAAGGGTGACTTGTTATTATTTTGTTAGCTGTTCGGCCGGTGGCGGGAAGGTGCATCGTGTGAGCATGTAGTGTTGGGGGATGTTGTATGCGATGAGTGCATAACTAGTCCTCTCATCATCCTCTGACGGTGCCCGGCGAGCAAGTTCTCGGGCGTAAGCGTGCGCCGCTGATTGCCGCGAAGAGACGAATGAGCAGGTGTCCAGATAATCTTGACTGTTCTCTGGGGGGGGAGGGGGGAGGGGGGGAGGGGGGGGGAGGGGGGGGGTCGTTCGACACGCCACTTGTGAGTCCGTAATGATGGTCGTGGCTTGGGTGTGCGTTATGGCTAGTGCGAGCGCCACACCTTCTGCTTCGAGGATGGTGCACTTGCGAAGGGTGACACTTGTAATAAGAGCAGTGGGGGTGGCGATGACCCCTATTTTGGTGTTCGCGCGCGCGTAGTCCGCCGCGTCCGTGAAGACTGCCGTATTCGAGTTGCCCTATTGTCTTTCGAGGACTAGCGCCCTGGCCGTTCTTCTGCCTTCGTGATGCTGGTGGCTCATGTTCCTTGGCAGTGGTAGAACGTTTAGCTTGGATCTCATATCCCAGGGTATGTCTACCGTAGTATCTGTTTCTGTTGGAGACACGAACCACATGTTCGAGAATACTTGGCGTCCTGTGGGCGCAGTACTTAGTCGTGCTTTTTGGGCGTTCAGGTGCGCCTCCACCCAGCGCCATCAGGCGAGCGGTAGAAGTGCTGGTCAGAAGTGCTTGGGCTTGTTTGTAGGCCTTGCGTATGATGGTGTCAATCTTTCGGCGTTCTGTTGCCAGGAGGGTGGCGTAGGGAGCGACGTACGTTACTCTTGAAATTACGAAGGCTTGGACCAGACGCAGCATGTCCTGTTCCTTTATGCCATTATTTTGGCTGGAAATGCGCCGAAGCATCCTGATGATTGGGGCGGTGGACGAGTCCAGTTTTTTTATTAGTTGGGTGTTTTTGCAATCTGCCTGATATATCATGCCGAGTATTCTGATGGTTGGGGTTAAATGGATCTTGAACCCCTCCAACGTGATATAGATGTCCGCGGTTGTATCTCGGCGGCGTTTTTGCACCATGACAAGCTCCGATTTCTCAGGTGCGCAGGTGAGACCACACCCTTTGGCGTAGGCATTCACCACGTCTGCAGCCTGTTGAAGGCTGTCCTGCATTGTTCCTGCCGACCCTTTGCTTACACAAATAGTGATATCGTCGGCGTAAATGCCGTGCTTAATTTCCGGGATTTTGTTCAACTCTTTGGCAGGTTTATCAGGGCTATATTTGGCAGGTATATCAGGGCTAAGGCTACGCCGCAAGGCTACGCCTTGCGGCGTAGCCTTACTTCCGCATGTCAAGGGGTCGCAGGTCACCCACCTTGATGGAAGTTGCCGGTCTGTATGGAAGTCGAGAACGTATCCGTACATTTTTTTCGTCGCAGCCGAGGTGACTGAGGTTCGTTAGGATGGCGGCATGAGCCACGTTATCGAAGGCCCCCTTGAGATCTAACGTGAGGATGGCCTTGGGCGTGGTCTTCCTGGCCGATTCGAAGATGTTTGTTTTCAGTTGCAGTAGGATGTCTTGTGTTGAAAGGTGCGGACGAAACCCGAACACCGTATGTGGCATTTGTTCAGTCCTTTCTAAATATCTATGCAGCCTGTCTAGAACAACGTGCCCCATAACCTTCACAACGCAGGAGGTGAGGGAGATCGGGCGGAGGTTGTCGACGCATGGCGTCTTGCCCGGTTTTAGTAGAAATCTCACCTCTGCCTCCTTTCATGCAGTCGGGAGGATGCTGGCCGTCCAGCACTCAATCATTGATTAATTGATTGTAAGGGTTAACGCGCCGACGCAACGCAGGCGATGAGGCGCGCCGTAGTGGAGGGCTCCGGATTAATTTTGACCACCTGGGGATCTTTAACGCGCGCCGAAATCTCGTACACACGGGCGTTTTTGCTTTTCGCCTCCATCAGAAAAGCGGCCGCAGCGGCCGGGAATCGAACCCGCGACCTCGTGCTCAGCAGCGCAACGCCTTAGCCAGTCAGCCACCGCTGCGGGGAGCACTCATTCATGTAGGAGGTCAGAGCACCGATGGAAGCGTAGTCTAGGTTTTCCAGGGCCTTGTTGGTTATTTTGTCCATACCCGGTGAGGTGTTCCGCCGGATCTTAGCCAAGGCCGCCCGCACCTCAGCCATTGTTATTGGCTGATCAAGAGTAGAGTTCGGAGATCCAGTGCATGTCGGTGCAGGATCCTTGGGGGTGGCCTCGAAATATTTGTTCTTCAGGGTACACATGAGGTCTTTTTCAGAGCCTGGGTATTGGCGTATGATAGTCCGCATGGTCTTATTAGTTCTTCCTCTGCTCTTGGTGGGGTCTATAAGGCATCTAAGAATGTTCCATGTCTTGGAAGTGGTGAGTATTCCTTGAAGCTGTCACACATGTTTAGCCAATTCTGGCGGCTGAGGTCCGCCGCGTACTGGGCCGCTTCCTCGTTTAGTTTGGCGATTCTTAAGCGAAGCTTCCTGTTATGTCTTTGCTTCCTCAATCTCCGGAGTAAGCTGCACGGGGATTCCCAGAGATGAAGCAAGTTATTGTCTACCGCCGGTATTTGATCAGACATTTGAATTTTCTTAGTGTGGTGCATAATGTAGTTGCATGATTCTTCGGTCCACGCGCGTATGCCGTCTATCGTGTTGGTCTATGCTTGACTTCTCTTTTTCCTTATCGCGTCCCAAGCTGTTAATTTCGCTTCTCCTATTTTTCTTCTGCAGTACGGCCCATATACTTTGGTCTCGATGATCATGTGATCACTGCCCAAGTTTTCTTCACGGCTCCTACAGCTGACATTGGAGACGTTTATGTTAACGTGAGATTGGGGCAGGTATCTCTCGTTGGGCTGGTGCCGATCCCAGTGGGCGTGAATGGGTCAGTAGTAAGGGATAGATTCTCTTCGTGTGTGATATCGGAAAGTTCCCTGCCTCGTTTGGTTTGATAGGTGTAGGCCCAGCCTTGGTGCGCGGCGTTAAGGTCCCCAGCAATGACAAAGGGGCTAGAGCCCACAAGACTCTTCGCCCGCCGAATGATATCCGCTACCCCGGGGCATTGCTTTTCGGCCGGCAATAGATGTTCAGAATGAAAATGCATTGAGATTTTTTCATGCTTTGTGGAACCAGTTCTGTTAGGATATTATGATGAGTGGTTGTTTTCAGATGGTGTTGAATCGCCTTGATGTCTTTTAGAATTAGGGTGCAGGCATCGTTCCCGTTTGGGGTGATGTGGGTTGTGTATCTGGGAATTTTTGCATGTTGGTTCGTTGCTTGCAGCGCTATTACGCCGGGGGGATCAGATTGGCTATCTACATATTGTTGTAAGTCCTCCTTCTTACGCTTAAAACTTCGACAATTCCATTGCCAGATTAGTAGTGAGGATCGTGCATTCTTCTAGAAGTTAGTCATCATGAGTGGTGGCGTAGTTTTCGGCCATCGTGTCGTTCTGTCCTGGGCGTAGGTATGGTTTCTCCCTTCTTCGGTGTCGGACGGTGCCTGCCGGGTGCTGAAGTTCTAGGCGCTCGAATCTGGTTTGTGCGCCCTGCATTTGTCCCGACAGCTGTGCAACTTGACTCCCAACTTGTCCCAGCTGAGTAGAAATGGACGTCAGCTCGTCCTGAACGTGGGTGGGGAGTTGCTCGAGAGTGGTCTGTAATTCTTCTTTTGTTATGTAGCTTGGCGGTTTTCCTCTTGCATGGGTGACGCTTGTTGTCGCCTTCGTCACGGAACCAATAACGGCACCTCTTACACAACCCATAACGGGTTGTGTCAGAGGTGCCGTGATGGGTTCTACTGAGACAGTTTCAGGGAGTGTACCCTGTTGTGTTTGTGTGTTTGGCGCGGATGTTTTCTTGAGTTGTTGTGTCATGAGGGATTTGAGTGATTGAATTTCGCCCCTGAGTGTCCTGATTTCTTGTTGCAGTTTATCCCATTCGCTACACTGTGGAGTCGACTTACGAGCAGTGGGAGACAGATGGATGCCCAGCTCACCTTGTTGCGGTCAGTGTCGTTGTCCTGCCACTCTCGCTTCTCCCCTTCTTGTCTGAACTTTGACTGGGACCGCGAACGGCTCACCTGGAGTCGTACGGTTGATCTTGACTTTGAGCGCCCGGCTGGCTTACCCCCCCGGGGTAAGCACCCCCTCCTCTCGGTATGTCATGCAAGACGCCCTTGAACCCTGGGGGAATAGACCGTAATGATTAACTTAGAAACACTTGCCTTGGATGTTGAGCTGTGTGATGTCAAATTTCCTTGCTGCGAGTTCGTCAGGTGTGCTGACGGTCGCGATGTTTTGGTCGTAGTCTATTCTGATCTTGATGCTTGCTTGCTTCCATGAGAGTTGAGCGGCGTTGAGTAAGCTGTCGAATATCGTTGCCGCTTGATATCTGCTGAAGTCAAGACGCTCCATGGGCCTGATAACCATTTTAAAGTCATTTTTCGGTAGTGGTGGCGGCTTCGGGGAGACGCGAGGCTTAGCTATTATTGCTCCCTGGGAGGTAGTTGCTGTGGGACAAAGCTTTGCTTGGTCTCCCTCCAGTCCGTTCTTGTTCTTGTGTCTCTTTAACTTACTGACTACTTCGATCCAGTTGCCATGGGAAGTCCCTTCGTCGTCTCTCTCTTGGTTATGCTGATTCACCTCCATGGGCGTCTCTTGCAGTCGATCGGTCTCCGCCGCCATGGACGCTGCTGCGTCCACGAAAGGAGCTGGCGGTGCCATCGGGAGCCACGCCTGAGCCGGCGTGCACCAAAGTAGGCTTAGCTCGCGAGCTCCCGCTTTGAAAGTTGAGATGGCCGTAAGTTCATGAAATCTACCTTTACAGCAACAATATTGGGTTCCCCGAGGTCCTCGCGATGTTGTGCGGGTGGTCAGATGGTTCTTTTTTTTTTTAACGCAGAGCATTTCAGCAACTCACGATGTCACCCGCGTTGTCCCGTCGTAGTCCGCACCGTCGTTGTCCGCACCCCTCCCCCTATACTGTAAAAAAGAAAATACTATCCGGCGCCTGGTTTCGATCCCTCGACCCTGCAGGTGGAACGCAATGTACATGGTGCTCTACCCACTGCGCCACAAAGCCGACACAGAATGGGATGCTACGAACGCGCCTTATATCGTTGACTCATTCAAATTACTGCTGAGGAGCGCTCTCTCATCAGCAGTTGCCACAAGTGCAACAACATTAACGTAACGCAAACTACTTAACGTCGTGCGCCCCCTGAAATGCTCTGCATTTGATCGTCGCGAGGGGGATGTTTCACTGCGTCGCCATGCGAACAGTTTGCCACGCTTTAGTTTCAGTTCTTTCTTTGCTGGGGTGCCGACGAGCGGCGCCACACCCTCGCACTTCGCCGAGGGAGGATCCGCGGCGGGGGCGAGAGATGGCGCTGGCGTCTCCGCGGCCGCGTCTGCGGCCTCCGCGGGCACCGGCCCCGGCGCGGGGTCATCGTTTACTCCTAGACAGAATGCCCAGCACTCCTCGGTTTCTTCTGCTCGACGCCAAGCATTTCTTTCTAACCTTGGGTGACATTCGCTGCACGCGCGTCTTTTTGCATAGGAATCGACGCTTCAGAGGAAACATATTACGTTATCCGGGATGCATTCTATCGGACCAGGTCGCACTTTTAAAATTATTCTTCTTATGAAGGGCATGAATTGGACATTCAAGGCGACCGGGGATGGGAGGGGTAGTGGGACAGATTGGAGGGAAGGGAGAGCGCCAAATGGACCTCAAGACCGAGCAGGTTGGAAGGAGTGAAGAGGTGGCGGGGTGGAAGAATAGAGGCGGATAAGGGGAAATGAAAGGGATTAGTTCTCGAAAAATATTTGGGGGGGGGGGGGGGGTATCAGGACTTTTCCGCGATTTTGATGCGTTCTTCGCAGAGTCTGAAGGAAACCAGGCTTATCGACGACGATGATGATGACGATCCTCAGCTTCATGGAAGCATCGACCGTGAAGTAGCTTTTAACCTATATTCCTTTATTTATTCCGTGTTGCCCCTAAGAAAAACAAACTTGGCCACCATCTTTACGAAGAAGGTGCTGTTCTTAAACTTCATGTACACAGTGCAGAAGCCGCCGGTACAGTCGCACTCGCTGTACATGTTGTCCACTGTAGTCGCGAGGCACTCGTCAAAGTTTCCCAGGTTCTCGAGGGTGCCCGTCAGCAATCCCGATGCCTCCTTGCCCGATGCGTTCACCACTGCGGGGAGGAGAATGGCACGCCTCTCGGGAGACAGCCACTCGTTGCCGGAACATTGATTCGGTGATTATTTGCTTCACACTTCATTCCCATACTTACTGCACCTACGATTTTTGTGTGTTTCTCATTATTATTTATACGTTTTCTTATTCTAGGTCGTACTTCGCGTTATTCATTGACGTTCTCACAACCATAGTTGAAGCACACTTTTCGGTCTCCTCGCTCTCATTTCACAGGCGGCTCAAATGCTCCAGAAATAAGCCCGTGCGTACGACTTAATGGAAATAAGGGAATCTAAAATGGGGTCCTTGAACGTGTCTCCACCCGTTTCACAAGGGGGCACTGCTTTCCACAGGCAAAATGCAATAAACAATTCGAAGCTTCACGGTGAAGTTATCGGTGGTACCCTCTGGCTTATGACGGAAGTTAGGGGGCTCAAGTCGTTTTTGTCTAAAGCACTCGAATTAAGTGTGGCTTCAGTCATCTGCCCGAACGCGACCGTTTGATACTCGACTGCATTCAAAAGAACTTTCGCATAAATGATTCGTTATATAAGCTCCTAAATTCTAGTAAATAACCCTAAGCTGCCCCCGCGAGACATGTTTGTTTTCAATGCATCGGGGTAGCGTTCTGTTTGCTGGCTTATGAGCGAAGACCAATGCTCAGCGCTGCCTAATCAGTGCGTCGGCTTTATGTTTATTAATGAGCTGTCACGAACGCTCAACAGAGCAGCTTGTAATCCCCTCGCAGCAAGCAACGTGAATCGTCAATCGCATCACAGAACAAGAAAAATTGCATAGTTCTTTTCATTTCGTTCATTCCAAACGCTTGCATGAGTTTACGTTATTTGTGCGCTCCGTGTCCTTTTCTAATTTTTTTATATCATCATGCAAAGTCCCTGTTAGAGGATTAAAGATACCTCGGTCGTTCACAGCTCACTCGTACGGACAACTGCTTCAGGATATTCATTTTCAAACAAACAAGCTCCCGTTATGGACACGGAGCGTATGTGTATGTATGGAGCGCGGTCCATAGATGTGCGAATGCATGAAGGATTACGCAAGGAAAATACGAAACAAAGCAGACAACATTCTCTGGAGCACACTAAGGTGACTTCTTTACAACCACTCTCAGTCAGTTAGCGACCACCCCCAGATGTCCTTTTAAAGTGATTTTAGCCGAAGCCGCTATTAAGATAAAACAAAGAATGAATAGTGGCAAGCTAGAAATTCTTGTGAGCAAACCCAAGGAATAGTATCTCTGCCGGTTACTTCGAAAAATAAGAAAGAAAAAACGGATAAATGACTATCCATAAATACTTTTGTAGGACTTTTTTTGGTTTCACGATCTTTTTGCGAGTAACAAAGGGTCGTTGTCGAATTGGAGATCACCTTGATAATAAACAAAGTTACCCTTCATCTTCGGAGTGAAGTTGTATTAGTGTGGAAGTGTAATACTTGACGGGTACGTGGCATAACGGTCATGACAAAATGTTAGCATAAAGCGTGCGTCCAATTTTGCGCAGTAGACATTTGACGTCGCTTTTGAACTTTGTTTTACAGCCACAAAATTGCCTTGAAGGAGTACTGACACGAAATTTCAAAGCTGAGATAACTATGTAAAATGCTTCCTTTTTATCAGGAGATATCTCCCAGCAAGTTTCAACAGCAAACGTTCGGCATAACATTTTTTAAATCCACTTTAATTTTCGCCCTCACGAGAAAGCTCAGAGCGGGGCGACATGACATCATCTGCTACTTGCCCCAAACTGCCTACGTCGGGGCTCCCGTGACGAAGCCAACGCGCTGGCTGTGGTTGGCGCGCACTGCTCCGGCGTGTGTACACGTCTGGTTTTGAGCCTGACGTCACGCTGTCCGGGCGCGTGGGGACGGTGAAGACTTCGGCCGGTCTGGGTGCGCCCAGAGCGGCAGCGATACGGCAAAAATGGTTACGTCACGTGATAACTCCTGTCATGGCGGCCGCTCGGCGAATAAACGACGCCGTAAATTAATGCTTACGGTGCGCTCGACCGTCTAATGTGTCATTCTATGATAAGTGGGCTGGTAGGCACGCATAGCAACGAAAAACAAATGACGCCCACCTCCCCTCGCGGGAACCCTGGTGTGATGCGACGCTGAAGGGGGTTCCATTGGCGTCGCATCAAGCAATCGTCGGGTACTGCAAGAGAGCAAGCGCAAGCGCAAGCGCGGACGACTGTCGACTGAGAGACCGGCTGGAGCGCGGCACTCCGTTTCTATGCGCAGCGCACCTGAAGGAGAGGAGACCGCGGAGAGAGTACTGCACATGCGCACAGCGCGCAGCGCCGCGCGCAGCGCCGCCCACTGGCGGAGTGAGAGTGCGCTGCGCCACGCGCCTGCAGATGTTGAGAGCGTTCGCTATCGGAGAGAGCAGAGGGGTGAGCGGAGGAGAGACGCAGCTGTGCAGAAGCGGACGCCGACGCACTCAGGACAGGGCCGCCGGCAAGAGATGCTCCTCTCAGCGTCGCATCTAAAACGTAACACGAAAATTTAGTGTCAGTACTCTTAAAGGGGCACTGACACAAAATTTTGAAGGCGAGATAACTTCGTACATAGATTGGTGGGAACACATATACATCATCTGCAAAATATCAGCGGCGAATACAGCCTAGAACATATTTAAAATCAATTTTAAGGTGTGCGAAACGCAAACGAGCAGCCAGCAGAGGACCACGCGCAATCGACATCCCGAGGATATTGTGTAAATAAACAACATCCAAACACGTCACGAGTTTGCGTTCGCCGCTTCCGTAATGCCGGCATTTTTCGCCGGCTCGCCCGGCTCGCCGCTCCAATCGGAGGGCCGGAGGGCGGAGCTTCTGCTCTCGAGAACGAACGACCCGATCGTTGGCGGCGGAGGCGCCGTGATTTCGTCAGCTCATCGGGCAGCTGGCCGCGACCAAAAGTTCTACAGCGATTCCAGGCACTCTGTTTCTATTACTTTTTATTACCATTGGATGCGAAAACACACCGGAGGCACGAAAAGCCCACTGAGCAAGCCGCACGGTCGCTGTGCAGGCGGCGGCCACGGCCGCGAAGTGGCCCAGGCCGGCGCAGGTAGCTCGAATGATATCTTGTTACCGCTGCACGAAATTGCCCCCAAGTCCCGACCATGGTGGCTTACATGAGAAAGGAGTTAATGATGCGATGGCGGGTTGCATTAAAAACTGTCATCTGCACCGCTTACGAGAGCGGCACTCGAATATCCGCTGCAGTGCTAAGCCGAACACATCTTAGGCGGACCTGTAGGCAGACCGGCCGGATGCTCCCAGCGCGCGTCTTGCCACCCACCGTCTCGAGCGTCGCTTGTCGTTCTTTAGCCGCGGTAGCATTTGCACTCGCAGCGCCTGCGTCACATCCACGGTCGTTTTTAAATGCAGAGCATTTCAGTAACTCACGATGTCACCCGCGTTATCCCGTCGTAGTCCGCACCGTCGTTGTCCGGACCCCTCCCCCTACACTATAAAAAAGAAAATACTATCCGGCGCCTGGTTTCGATCCCTCGACCCTGCGGGCGGAACGCAATGTACATGGTGCTCTACCCACTGCGCCACAAAGCCGACCCAGAATGGGACGCTACGAACGCGCCTTATATCGTTGACTCATTCAAATTACTGCTGAGGAGCGCTCTCTCGTCAGCAGTTGCCACAAGTGCAACAACATTAACGTAACGCAAACTACTTAACGTCGTGCGCCCCCGGAAATGCTCTGCATTTGATCGTCGCGAGGGGGATGTTTCACTGCGTCGCCATGCGAACAGCTTGCCACGCTTTAGTTTCAGTTCTTTCTTGGCTGGGGTGCCGACGAGCGGCGCCACCTCCTCGCACTTCGCCGCGGGAGGATCCGCGGCGGGGGCGAGAGATGGCGCTGGCGTCTCCGCGGCCGCGTCTGCGGCCTCCGCGGGCACCGGCGCCGGCGCGGGGTCATCGTTTACTCCTAGACAGAATGCCCAGCACTCATCGGCTTCTTCTGCTCGACGCGAAGCATTTCTTTCTAACCTTGGGTGACATTCGCTGCACGCGCGTGTTTTTGCATAGGAATCGACGCTTCAGAGGAAACATATAACGTTATCTGGGATGCATTCTATCGGACCAGATCGCACTTTTAAAATTATTTAATTAAGCGCCTCACGAGATCAGTACGTAGGGGCATTCGCAGAAACTGCCGTCGATGCGGATTCGACAGTGCTACGGCGGCTCTGCTCTGTGATATCCCTACGACGGTCACGTGGTCAGCTTTGTTCACACAAAATCCATCCTTCCGCGGCACCCGCTGAAACCGAAACTGCGACTGGCCGCATTGAAAATGCCTCTAATTAAACAACCGTCGCACGCTGAGGCAAATGAGGTTTCTACAGGTTATAAGCAGGTCACTAGCTACTTATCGCAACAAAAAAAAAACAAGATGCAAAATTTTTGTGTCAGTACCCCTTTAAGCATTTACTGCGCCTACGTTAGTGTGTGGACCATTTTCGCACGCGTAAAAAACACCGTAGTCAGTAG
Organism: Haemaphysalis longicornis; assembly: GCF_048455015.1. Taxonomy (NCBI): domain Eukaryota; kingdom Metazoa; phylum Arthropoda; class Arachnida; order Ixodida; family Ixodidae; genus Haemaphysalis; species Haemaphysalis longicornis. Next base: position 319,828,649 of record NW_027526203.1, read on the forward strand.
TGAAGATCAAAGCCAGGCTGCCATTTCTAATTAAAGGTGCAAAAACAACATCTAGACGCTCTCTGACTCCACGCAACAGTGAGACCTTTGCCCGCTAGTTTTCTGAGGTTCTCCCTGTCACTCCGGCCCAACGAGAAAAATGCGTAAACAGTCTGACGCTTGCGAATATACGGTCTGCATGGCTGTATCAACAGCCAACGTAAAGCGCCATCGTGTAGGAGCTGCACGTAGGCCTACGTTGTTCTGTTCCATGGGTTCTTCGTTTCTGGGGACCAAAAACGTGGAGTTATGGACAAATGAAACACGATCACGAAAATATGAACCGTGACACGCAAATAGCGCGATTTCTTTCCATGCAATTGAAACTGACGCGTCGCCTAATTGGAATAACGATGTTGGGAAAGGTGGCTTTCTAACTTAACCAAGAGTGCGCCATTATTGAACCGTATTTTCAATTTTGCGTTTTGTGGTTAATGTTTTCTTGTTCGCATTTCATTTCTACATGACTGTACACAAGACCAGAGGTCGGCGAACTCACTCATGAGTCCACTCACTCAGACTCATTTGGACTCAAACTCACGCGTGAGTTTGAGTTTGAGTGAGCGCGAGGCTAGTATGGCATGGTGAGTTTGAGCTTGAGTGAGGTTGAGCCGAGTGATCCCGACTGAGTTTGAGTCCGATTGAGTTTAGTACGCCTGAGACCTAGTGAATTCTGAGTCCATTTTGAGTTCTGAGTACATTTTGAGTTTGAGTCCATTTTGAGTTCTGAGTACATTTTGAGTTTGAGTTCATTTTGAGTTTGAGTCCATTTTGAGTTCTGAGTACAATTTGAGTTTGAGTACATTTTGAGCTTGAGTACATATTGAGTTTTGAGTGCATTTTGAGTTCTGAGTACATACGAGTTTTGAGTCCATTTTGAGTTTTGAGTACATATGAGTAGCCTAGCAGGCAGCTATGGTTGGCTGTTAAGTTTCATGAGTGGCTGTGGGCTCGGAATGCAGGTTAGCTGCGGGTATGGCACCATTCGCGATCCGCGTGATCGGTTGGGAGGGAGGGGGTGTCTGATTTTTTTTTACTTTCTTGTTGAATTTTCATGACCCTAAGCAATTTCTGTATACCAAGTTTTCGCGGCTGGCGCGTGAGTGATAATTGACTGGTGAGGTCATAAAAAAGGGTTGTCTTAACTTTTCCTCCTGATGGATCCACTAAGAGGCTGGGAAAGGGTGGTGGGAAAGCACACTGCGGTGCTTGCGTGCTTGTTGTTCGCCTGCTACTGTTAACGGCTTGATATACTAGGGGTCACAAAGCAAGAGGTGAGAGCCGGGGGGAAAAGGGGGCGGGGGCTGTCCCTTCGGCTGTTTCAAATGAATTAGCTGAATTGACTGGGCAACGCCCCTTTAGACAGAATAATGACTGCATTAGGTTGGGGGAAATGTCAAACTGATGACGCTAAGGCGTGTAAGGTATCAAATGAAAGGTCCCGATTAGCGAAATCACGCGGGGTAAATAAAAAAATGCTTCCTGATTGCAGGGAATCAGGAAGCATAAGGGCATCTGGTGAATCAAATTCAAGGTCTCGATGTGGGGAATCATTCGGGACAAAATGAGTATGGTTATATAAGGACGTAGTCATGGTAAGTCATAGATTCGGTTAAAATTTAAGTTCATTGCGCTAGGGCGTGTGGCGTATCAAATTAAAGGTCTCGATGAGGGTAATCACGTGCTTCCTGATTATTATCATGACATACTCAAGGTGGGTCATAAATTAGGTTAAAATTCACAATGACATCACTGGGTGTGCGGGGCATCAAATTGAAGGTTCCGATGAGGGAAATCACGTGGGACAAAAACGCGGTATGGCTATATCATGAGATAGTCATGGTTAATCATTGATTGGTTTAACATTCAAATTGATTCCGCTGGAATGTGATGGGTATCAAATTAATGATCTTGATGAGCGGAATCACGTGGGAGAAATACAAAAATGCTTCCTGGTTATAACCATGAGATAGTCATGGTGACTCTTATATTGGGTTAAAATTCGACGTGACCCCTAGGGCGTGTAGGGTATCAAATTTACGGTCTTGACGAGGGGAATTCCGTGGTACAAATAAAAAAGGTTTAGTGGTTCTAATCATGAAATAGTCATTATGAGTCATAGATTGGGTTAAATTCAAGGTGAGGCCGCTAATGCATGTGGGGTGTCAAATTGAAAGTTTCAGTTAGGGGAATCACGTCGGTCATTTAAATAATGCGTCCTGGTTACAGTCATGAGAGTCATGGTTAGTTTGACTGGTATGAATTCCATATGATCCTGCTAGGGTGTGTGGGGTATCAAATTTAAGGTCTCGTCGAGGGGGATCACGTGGGACAAATATAAAAATGCTTTCTGGTTATAGTTATGAGGATATAGCTAATGGTATATTTCTTTAATTGCTGGGTAGGGTTTAATCAAAATTCCCTATCAACCCGTAAGGCAGTTGTGTTATACACAGGCGAGGGCTTGTCCAGAGATGTCCATCAATGCGGTATATAGTAATAAAAATATTGGTGTCTAATTGCTGAATCATCGAGGCAGGATGGCATGGGGTAAGAACAAAAGCCATGCCAAGCTCTCGAACTTAAATCACAAGACTCAAAAACTCTCTGCTAATAGCTGTCATTCAAACGTTACTTCCTCCATTTCCCCGTGTCCCAACAAACAAGCAAATATTTCGACACCTATGGTGTTGTGTAAATTGTGGACGACCATAGGTAACAGGGGGCATCAGAGCTCATCAGAAAGGCGAATTTCACATTTGTTTATGAATAAGCCTTGCGGCCGCGTTTCGTGTCCGTAATTTCCTTCCCACAGTGCACTAACGTGCACTCGAATCCAGAATTGGCCAATACATGTGAGACATTAACTCCTTGCTAGAGTGTAGGAGATAGAGAGGCAACAGAGCCACCAAGACATAAACAGACATTGCGACTGA